>NC_090324.1:79857317-79880185 GCF_040869045.1 Eurosta solidaginis | reverse complement strand
CCGTCCGGGATCCCGTCGGGGCCATTTCGGTGCTATTTTGGGATCATTTGGGATATCTTCCGGCATCATTTCTGGATGGTTTTCGAGATCCGTCCGGATGCCGACGGGGTCATTTCGGGACTATTTCGGGATTATTTGGGGTACCTGCCGGCATAATTTCTGAATGATCTTCCGGATCCGTCCGGGATCTTGTCAGGGTCATTTCGGGACTATTAGGGGATCATTTGAGGACCTTTCCGGCATCATTTTTGGATAGTTTTCGGTATCCGTCCGGGATCCCGCCAGGTCCATTTCGGTACTTTTTCGTGATCATTTGTGGTCCCTTCCGGCATAATTTCTGGATGGTGTTCGGGATCCGGCCGGGATCCCGTAGGATCATTTCGAGACTTTTTCAGGATAATTTGGGGTCCCTTCCGGCATCATTTCTGAATGGTTTTCGGGATTCGTCCGGGATCCCGTCGGGTCATTTCGATACTTTTGCGCGACTAACGCAGGATCATTTGGGGGCCCTTTCGCCATCAATTTTGATGGTTTTCGGGATCCCGGGATCCCGTTAGGATCATTTCGGGACTATTTGGGATCATATGGGAACCTTTCCGGCATCATTTCTGGTTAGTTTCCGGTATCCGTCGGGGATCCCGTCAGGGTTATTTCAGGATTATTAGGGGATCATTTGAGGACCTTTCCGGCATCATTTCTGGATATTTTTCGGGATCCGTCCGGGATCCCCGTCGGGGTCATTTCAGGATCTTTTCGGGATCATTTGCGGTCCGTTCCGGCATCATTTCTGGATGGTTTTCGGGATTCGACCGGGATTCCGTCGGGGTCATTCCGGGACTTTTTCTCGTCTAATACGGGATCATTAAGAGACCCTTTCTTTATCATATCTGGATGGTTTTCGGGATACGTTCGGGATCGCGTCAGGGTAATTTCGGGGCTATTAGGGATTATTTGGTGTACCTTGCGGCATCATTTCTAGGTGGTTTTCGGGATCCGTTCGGGATTCCGTCGGGGTCATATCGGGACTTTTTCGGAACTATTTCGGGATCATTTGGGGACCCTTTCGGCATCATTTCTGGATAGTTTTCGCGATTCGTCCGGGATCCCGTCGGGGTCAATTCGGGACTATTTCGGGATAATTTGGGGTATTTTCCGGCATCACTTCTAGATGGTTTTCGGGATCCGTCCGGGATCTCGTCGGGGTCATTTCGGGATTATTTCGGGATCATTTGGGGTACCTTCCGGCATCATTTCTGGATGGTTTTCGGGATTCGTCCGGGATCCCGTCGGGGTCATTTCAGGGCTTTTTCGGGATCATTTTGGGGTATCTTCCGGCATCATTTGTAGATGGTTTTGGGGATCCGTCCGGGATCCCGTCGGGGTAATTTCGGGACTTTTTCGCGACTAATACGGGATCATTTGGGGACCCTTTCGGCATCATTTCTGGATGGTTTTCGGGATTCTTCCGGGATTCCGTTAGGGTCATTTCGGGGCTATTAAGGGATCATTTGGGGACCATTCCGGCATCATTTCTGGATAGTTTTCGGGATCCGTCCGGGATCCCGACGGGTTCATTTCGGGACTATTTCGGGATCATTTGGAGTATTTTCCGGCATCATTTCATGTGCGGGAACCCATCGGGGTAATTTCGGGACTTTCTCTGGACTATTTCGGGATCATTTGGGGACCCTTTAGGGGTTATTTTATGACTTTTTCTGTATTATTTCGGGATCATTTGGGGACCCTTCCATCAGGGTTATTTCGAGACCATTTTGGGATCATTTGGGGACCCTTCCGAGGTCATTTCTGGATCCGTCCGCGATGCCGTAGGAGTAATTTCGAGATTTTTTTGTTACTTTTTCGGGATAGTTTTGGGACCCTTCTGGGATCATTTCTGGATCCGTGCGGGATCCCATCGGGGTCATTTCCGGACTATTTCGGGATCATTTTGGGACCCTTACGGAATCATTTCTGTATGGTTTTCGCGATCCGTCGTGGATCCCCTCTGTGTCATTTCGGTACTTTTTCTGGATTATGTCGTGATAATATAGGAACCCCACCTGGATATTTTCTGGATGGTTTTTGAGATACGTGCGAGATCCCGTCAGGGTCATGTCGGAACTTTTCCGGGACTATTTTGGGATCATTTTGGTACCCTTCAGGGATCATTTCTGTGTGGTTCTCTGGATAATTCCAGAATCGTGTCGTTGTCATTTCGGGTTTTTTTCGGACTGTTCCGGGAACTTTTGGAGACCCTTCAGGAGCATTTCTGAATGGTTTTCGGGATCCGTCCGCGATATCGTCGGGGTCTTTTCGTGGTTTTTCTGGATTATTTCGGGATCATTTGGGGATCCTATCAGGTCATCAGCTCATTTAGATCTTTTTTTTTACTCAATTAAAAAAATAAAATGCATTAGACAGCAAAAAAAATTTTAAACAGATAACTTGATAAGCAGGCTAACGTGAATAGCCCATATATTTAATTTTCTCCTTGCGGACGGGGCCGCGGGTAGTAAAGGTTAGTCATATATATATATGACCCGGCCTATGAAAATGTGGCTTGTGACTCAAAAAAGAAGCAGCTGTTAAAGATAAACAATGCATTTCTTCAGTTTCTTAGTAGTTTTTCTTTTGCATTATTTTTTTGAGTCATAAGCCACTTTTTCATAGGCCGGGTCAATGTGTGTATACATATGCACGCCTCGATTCTTTTATACGTTTGTACATAACACCTTAGCCCAGGTCAGGGATTTGCATTAATTTTGGCTTTGGTTTATTTTTATATATGCATAGATACATGTCTTTTTTGATAATTTGTTAAAGGAAATATATGGCAATACTTCTTTAATAGAAGCAAAGTATCTTTCTGATGCCGAGCACATTAGGGTGTGACGAATTGGGCGCAACCCTCGGTATTGCTTATTTACTCTTGTTTGAATTGCTTTTTGCTTCAAACTGGAGCGGTTTTGAATTTATTGTTGAAGAAATGCTTGCAAATTTCGAGTTTTTTGTTTATATAGATGAATATTTTTATTACGAAATAGAATTGTAAAATTAGATTTAAGAATTTTTGTTTTCCTTTTGTTTTTAAATAATTTTTATATACGTATATTTAGGCCTAGTGGTTAGGGTGTCACATATCTCTTTTGCCTCCGGAATTAAAAATTAAATAAAAGAAATGTTTATAAAATAGTCAAATTTTGAAGGTTGAAATCAAATTTATTGCAGTGATGGAGGGCTAACTCTTCGACTCTTTGATGTAGGTTTTGCTCCCGGTAGGAAGAAGGGGAAGGGAGACATGCCACCTTCGCCTTACCACCAAAAGTCAGTTATCGTAACAACTCCAAAAAATTTCACAATTTTTAATTTTCTTTCTTCCTTGCTTCATCCAACGCATTTCTTGGATGGTGGTGATGTCAGATTTTGCTTTGACGAGGACATCAACCAGACGGGCATCTCCACCAATCCCATTCAGGGAGGGCACGATCCAGGTGCATTCCCTCAAATCATTGTCCTTCAAACGTTTGCCGTTGTTGTCATAAGTAAAGTGCTGTCTTTTTATCCGAGGCTTTGTTGAGTTTTTCATTGGAGTGTGGTTTGACTTGGTGGGTCCCAAGCCCAGCGCACAACCCGCTCAGCGGAGATGAAGATATTATTTGCACGTTTATATAGCGAGCCGCTTTATCCAAGACAGACGCCCGCTTGCACCAGCACCGCGTGGTGGACAGACGCTGCCGATGAAAGATCCCCCAGCTAGCCCTTAAACCGATTACGTCAGAGTGGCCTAGCCAGGTTGTCGCGTTCTCACATTAGCTCACCAATAAACGGATGTTTAGTGGGTGCCTAGAGGATACTTGCCCGCAAGCGGCCGGAAGTAGTGAGCAGCCGGAAGTAGTGTACCGCATGCAAAAGAATCGTTCTGTCCATTCCCAGGTGAATGGTGGTCAGAAGCTTTCCCCACATTCGTGGACTTCTACACACGGCTCCACCCTCCCAGATCTGTGTCACTGCTGCATAATTTCATTTAGATCCCAAGTTATAATTTTTTTAGTCATCAGTTCTGCTCTGTCTCATGTAGTTAGGTTAACACTCTCTGGTGTTAGTGTTAACAGTAACTCAGAGGATCCGTATAGCAGCCACGGCGTATACAAGCTTACCTGCGGATGCCAACATAGTTACATAGGACAAAAAGGCGGCAACTAAGAACGAGGTTCAGAGAGCACATTAGAGATTACAACAAAAAAACACGGAATCCAAACTTATACCAGAGTCCAACTTCGGGAATCACATGGTCGAAAATGAATGTTCCCCAGCAAACATCAATAAAACAGTTAGGCTTCTTCACATACAAGCAAAAGGCCGACGTCTCAACGTACTCGAAAACATGGAAATCTACAAACAGAAAACATTCGGCGGTAGAATAATAAACGAACAGAAAAACATAATTTCTGACACAATATTCGAGCCTTTAAAACTTGTTTACAAGAAACAGAGTAATCACACAGGTACAACAGACAAACACACAACAACAAATAAACACAAAACAATTAACGCTCCAAAACGACAAACCTACAAAGAAGGTCAAACGACTAAAACCACAGACTTTTACCTGCCTCAGTCAGCCACAAAAATCGATCAGTAAAACCCACCCTCGGTTGTGAATGAGCACACAGCACATACACCTACCTAAATATACACAAGCATCAATTTTGACTATACCTGTTCATGTACCTACGAACTATAAATACAGGACAAACGCCAACAACAGATCAGAACGAAAATCATTACTGATGATCGCACAACGCCGAAACCGGTTTGTCTCGAAAACAAAATTGACAAGGGATGGCGGAAAATAGTTCCAATATATATCAATTATCCACCCTGTCGGAAAATCAACAAAACAAAATAAGTTTTCCCAATACGTCTGATAAGAAGTATTTTTTTCCAAGAGTTTATTCATTTGGCCATTACAGCTATTACTGCAATCAATTTATCCTCTATTGATAGTTTCTTGTGCCTATTTATCTTTTGGGTTTGTTTAACTTCGCTTAACTTGCAATTATGTTGCATTGTTGTGATAATTATGTTTGTTGTTGTCTCTGTGATAATAAGGCTCATGTTACCTGTGCCGGTGAGAAATCACATAGGCAAACGGGTTGTTGACTAACGGCGTTATTATGTAAGTTAACGCAAGTTACACAGAAATAGGGTTACACCATTTTTCCCAAACAACCAACTTCCCATCGCTAGCGTAAGCTACGAAACGCTTTCGATGCGTTATTTCGCATAACCCAATTAAGCAGGTACCAGCTGCTCGCACGCGACCCAACCAAAAGCTACCAAACGCTAACACTGCATTATTACGCATGACTTAGCTTCTCGAATGCGACCAACCCAAAAGCTACCAAACGCTTACACTGCATTATTACGCACGACCTAATTAAGCAGTTAACAATTGCTCCCATAAGCATGCGACTAAACGCTTACACCGCGTTGCTACGAATGACCCAACTAAACTCCATCGAATCCACCTGCATATGCAACGTGATTTCTTGGTATAAATATTAGCCATAATTAGTAGTAATATCAGTATCATTAGTATCACTAGTATGGTTAGTGTCGTTAAGTAACCAAAACCTAATTATCAAATAAATAATAGCCGAAGCCGAAAAAAAAAACAAAAATAACATCTTTTATTTTTAAGTAACTAACCCGAGTGTTAGTAATTGGCGCCCAACGTGCAATCGCGTTAAAAACTCCGAAGTAGTAAGGCCCTCAAGCAGTGCCACGCGCTTTTTCGATTAAGTGTAATCTATGGGAGTGAAGGACCCTCAAGAAGTGTCCACAACGCCACTTGGCCAAGAACTCAACAGTTATAAATCTCAATTGAGAATATTCACGAACCACGAAGAGTGCTGGAAAAAATTATGCAAAAAGGGTCAGAAGCCATGTTCGCCGTGGGATTAATTAAGTAAGAAAACTATTTAAATAGAAATCTAAGTAAAAAAGTAGCAACATTAATTTTAATGGAATTTTTTAATTTGATGATTTTGATTGAGCTTTAGGCCAGATTATTGAATAAAACTTCTTTTTTAGTAGTATTCAAAATATATTTATTTTTCGCCAGTCGATCATACATATCCATATGTATTCTTGATGATGACTTCAGATTGAAGTCGAAATATCGAAAAATAAATATATTTTGAATACTACTAAAAAAGAAGTTTTATTCAATAATCTGGCCTAAAGCTCAATCAAAATCATCAAATCATATTAAACAAGGCTATTAAATTTACCAATAAAATGGAATTTTTTAAAATAATAAAACATAGTACAGGGAAATACGTAGTCAAATTATCAAGTAGATTCAAAAGAGAAATCATTATCACAAAGAAACATACCCCTGGCAATAACAAACCGACTAAAACATTCAAAATAATTCACAAAGAACAATTTTTAAAGGCAATAAAATTTCTTAATCACATAGCATAAATAAATCTATTTAAGAACAAGTAAGGAAGGCTAAGTTCGGCTGTAACCGAACATTACATACTCAGTTGAGAGCTATGGAGACAAAATAAGGAAAATCACCATGTAGGAAAATGAACCTAGGGTAACCTTGGAATGTGGTTGTATGACATGTGTATCAAATGGAAGGTATTAAAGAGTATTTTAAGAGAGAGTAGGCCATAGTTCTATGGATGGACGCCATTTAGGAATATCGCCATAAAGGTGGACCAGGGCTGACTCTAGAATTTGTTTGTACGATATGGGTATCAAATGAAAGGTGTTACTGAGCATTTTAAGAGGGAGTGGGCAATAGGTCCATAGGTGGACGCCTTTTCGAAATGTCGCCATTAGGGTGGGCCAGGGGTGACTCTAGAATGTGTTTGTATGATATGGGTATCAAATGAAAGATGGTAATGAGTATCTTAAAAGGGAGTAATCCTTAGTTCTATAGGTGGACGCCTTTTCGATATATCGCCATAAAGGTGGACCAAGGGTGACTCTAGAATGTTTGTACGATATGGGTATCAAACGGAAGGTGTTACTGAGCATTTTAAGAGGGAGTGGGCATTAGGTCTATAAGTGGACGCCTTTTCGAGATATCGTCATTAGGGTGGGCCAGGGGTGACTCTAGAATGTGTTTGTACGATATGGGTATCAAACGAAAGGTGTTACTGAGCATTTTAAGAGGGAGTGGGCATTAGGTCTATAGGTGGACGTCTTTTCGAGATATCGCCATTAGTGTGGGCCAGGGGTGACTCTATAATGTTTGTGCGAAATGGGTATCAAACGAAAGGTGTTACTGAGCATTTTAAGAGGGAGTGGGCATTAGGTCTATAGGTGGACGCCTTTTCGAGATATCGCCATTGGGGTGGGCCAGGGGTGACTCTAGAATGTTTGTACGATATGGGTATAAAACGAAAAGTGTTACTGAGCATTTTAAGAGGGAGTGGGCAATAGGTCTATCGGTGGACGCCCTTTCGAGATATCGCCATTAAGGTGGACCAGGGGTGACTCTAGAATGTGTTTGTACGATATGGGTATCAAATGAAAGGTGGTAATGAGTTTTTTAAAAGGGAATGGGCTTTAGTTCTATAGGTGAACGCCTTTTCGAGAAATCGCCATAAAGGTGGACCAGGGGTGACTCTAGAATATGTTTGTACGATATGGGTATCAAAGGAAAGCTGTTAATGAGTATTTCGAAAAGGAGTGATCCTTAGTCCATAGGTGGCCGCCGTTTCGAGATATCGCCATAAAGGTGGACCAGGGGTGTCTCTAGAATGTGTTTGTACGATATGGGAATCAAATGAAAGGTGTTACTGAGCATTTTAAGAGGGAGTGGGCATTAGGTCTATAGGTGGACGCCTTTTCGAGATATTGTCATTAGGGTGGGCCAGGGGTGACTCTAGAATGTTTGTACGATATGGGTATAAAACGAAAAGTGTTACTGAGCATTTTAAGAGGGAGTGGGCAATAGGTCTATAGGTGGACGCCTTTTCGAAATGTCGCCATTAGGGTGGGCCCGGGGTGACTCTAGAATGTGTTTGTATGATATGGGTATCAAATGAAAGATGGTAATGAGTATCTTAAAAGGGAGTAATCCTTAGTTCTATAGGTGGACGCCTTTTCGATATATCGCCATAAAGGTGGACCAAGGGTGACTCTAGAATGTTTGTACGATATGGGTATCAAACGAAAGGTGTTACTGAGCATTTTAAGAGGGAGTGGGCATTAGGTCTATAAGTGGACGCCTTTTCGAGATATCGTCATTAGGGTGGGCCAGGGGTGACTCTAGAATGTGTTTGTACGATATGGGTATCAAACGAAAGGTGTTACTGAGCATTTTAAGAGGGAGTGGGCATTAGGTCTATAGGTGGACGTCTTTTCGAGATATCGCCATTAGTGTGGGCCAGGGGTGACTCTATAATGTTTGTGCGATATGGGTATCAAACGAAAGGTGTTACTGAGCATTTTAAGAGGGAGTGGGCATTAGGTCTATAGGTGGACGCCTTTTCGAGATATCGCCATTAGGGTGGGCCAGGGGTGACTCTAGAATGTGTTTGTACGATATGGGTATCAAATGAAAGGTGGTAATGAGTATTTTAAAAGGGAGTAATCCTTAGTTCTATATGTGGACGCCTTTTCGAGATATCGCCATAAAGGTGGACCAAGGGTGACTCTAGAATGTTTGTACGATATGGGTATCAAACGAAAGGTGTTACTGAGCATTTTAAGAGGGAGTGGGCATTAGGTCTATAGGTGGACGCCTTTTCGAGATATCGCCATAAAGGTGGACCAAGGGTGACTCTAGAATGTTTGTACGATATGGGTATCAAACGAAAGGTGTGACTGAGCATTTTAAGAGGGAGTGGGCATTAGGTCTACAGGTGGACGCCTTTTCGAGATATCGCCATTAGGGTGGGCCAGGGGGACTCTAGAATGTTTGTACGATATGGGTATCAAACGAAATGTGTTACTGAGCATTTTAAGAGGGAGTGGGCATTAGGTCTATAGGTGGCCTTTTCGAGACATCGCCAATAGGGTGGGCCAGGGGTGACTCTAGAATGTTTGTACGATATGGGTATCAAACGAAAGGTGTTACTGAGCATTTTAAGAGGGAGTGGACATTAGGTCTATAGGTGGACGCCTTTTCGAGATATCGCCATTAGGGTGGGCCAGAGGTGACTCTAGAATGTTTGTACGATATGGGTATCAAACGAAAGGTGTTACTGAGCATTTTAAGAGGGAGTGGGCATTAGGTCTATAGGTGGACGCTTTTTCGAGATATCGCCATTAGGGTGGGCCAGGGGTGACTCTAGAAAGTGTTTGTACGATATGGATATCAAATTAAAGGTATTAATGAGGGTTTTAAAAGCGAGTGGCCCTTAGATGTATATGTGAAGGTGTTCTCGCGATATCGACCAAAATGTGGACCAGGTGATCCAGAAAATCATCTGTCGGGTACTGCTAATTTATTTATATATGCAATACCACTAACAGTATTCCTGCCAAGATTCCAAGGGCTGTTGATTTTGCCTTGTAGAACTTTTTCATTTTCTTCTACTTAATATGGTAGGTGTCACACCCATTTTACAAAATATTTTCCAAAGTTATATTTTGCGTCAATAAACCAATCCAATTACCATGTTTCATCCCTTTTTTCGTATTTGGTATAGAATTATGGCATTTTTTTCATTTTTCGTAATTTTCGATATCGATAAAGTGGGCGTGGTTATGGTCGGATTTCGGCTATTTTTTATACCGAGATAAAGTGAGTTCAGATAAGTAGGTGGGCTAAGTTTAGTAAAGATATATCGGTTTTTGCTCAAGTTATTGTGTTAACAGCCGAGCGGAAGGACAGACGGTGGACTGTGTATAAAAACTGGGCGTGGCTTCCACCGATTTCGGCCATTTTCACAGAGAACAGTTACCGTCATAGAATGTATGTACCTACCAAATTTGAGAAGGATTGGTAAATTTTTGTTCGACTTATGGCATTAAAAGTATTCTAGACAAACTAAATGAAAATGGGCGGAGCCACGCCCATTTTGAAATTTTCTTTTATTTTTGTATTTTGTTGCATCATATCATTACAGGAGTTGAATTTTGACTTAATTTACTTATATACAGTAAAGATATTAAATTTTTTGTTAAAATTTGAATTAAAAATTTTTTTTTTTTAAAAAGTGGGCGTGTTCTTCATCCAATTTTGCTAATTTAGCACATATATAGTAATAGTAGCAGCGTTCCTGCCAAATTTCATCATGATATCTTCAACGACTGCCAAATTACAGCTTGCAAAACTTTTAAATTACCTTCTTGTAAAAGTGGGCGGTGCCACGCCCATTGTCCAAAATCTTACTAATTTTCTATTCTGCGTCATAACGTCAACCCATCTGCCAAGTTCCATCGCTTTAATTGCCTTTGGCAATGAATTATCGCATTTTTTCGGTTTTTCGAAATTTTCGATATCGAAAAAGTGGGCGTGGTTATAGTCCGATATCGTTCATTTTAAATAGCGATCTGAGATGAGTGCCCAGGAATCTACATACCAAATTTCATAAAGATAGCTCAAAATTTACTCAAGTTATCGTGTTAACGGACGGACGGACGGACGGACATGGCTCAATCAAATTTTTTTTCGATCCTGATTATTTTGATATATGGAAGTCTATATCTATCTCGATTCCTTTATATATGTACAACCAACCGTTATCCAATCAAACTTAATATACTCTGTGAGCTCTGCTCAACTGAGTATAAAAAGACTAAAAATAAGTTTATGCAGATAATTCAAGATTATACTAGGAATAAACTAATAACTTAGACAAATAAAAAAAAGCCATATCCCTTAGTAAGACCCTCCACCAAACAACCCCACAGCCCACAAATGTCCAAGTAACTCCAGAATTAGCTTGTGTCATTCGGGGAATAGTAGCACCGATCATTTCGGTGGAAGCGCCAACATTATCCAAAACATCGTTAACCCCACTAGAGCCCCTGTAGTAGACCAGACAATCGACGAAAGTTATGCAAATAACCTGACAGGACTCGACAGGGTACCAGATGTAGTAAGGTGTTTTAGGGACTTTTCAGGCGACCCCAGAGAATTCCCATCATGGAAAAAAGCGTTGAAAGGATTTTAAGAATCTATGAAGGCGAAAAAGGCACTCCTCGTTACTTTGCCATTTTAAATGTCATTCGACCATATGATCAACTCTCGATAAGTAGAATTGAACGAGTTCAAAAGGTCTTTCTAAAACACGCTCTACGTCCCTTAAGGTTTGAGAAGCCTGTCCCGCTATACGATTCTTGGCATTTCACAGTGGCGCCTTTTGAGTTTTTTCTTTGCAAATATCATAACTTTTGAACCAATGAAGATTTTAAAAATTTAAAATGAAAATGAAAGCTAATTATTTGAAGTTTTATTGTGTAAAAGCTCAGAATGTCACAGAAACAGGGTGCTTCAAAAAAATTCGCCAAAATCGAACACTTTTAGAAAAATGCAAAAACAAAATATCTTTAGTAAAAAATAAAAAAAATAAAATGAGATTTATCTTATAATGACGTATTTAAGCATTAAATAAGATAAACTAATGATTTTGATAAGACAGCGTGGCACTGCCCACTTATGATAAAAAGTTGTATCTAAGTAGTCACGTAATCTATAACTACCAAAATCGATAGACGTATTGTTTCTTTTAAATGGCAATACTCTTATAAAACTCAAATTTCCATTTTTGGTGCCACAATAACAAGGTGTTTCAAAATTCATCGTAAAATTTTACATGTTTTTTTTTTTATTTACAAGCCAAATATGTACTTTATTAATAACTAAAAGTTATTGAAATTGGTGCAATGAAATTTTATTTGAGCTAAAAATTAAACAGCCAACGAATTTTGGAAAATGGGAGTGGCACTGCCCATTTATGCTAAAAAGTTTGATCTTAGTAACCGCTTTACCAATTTGTACCAAACTCGATAGACGTATTGATTTCTATAAAAATTTAATACTCGTTTGAAGGCGAAATGCCTAAGTTTTAAAATAAATTTGATTGTATGATGGATAGCCCTATATACCTACTCAAATTATTAAAATGAATTTCAGGTATACAATTCGTAACTAAAAAAATGTATGTTGTTAACAAGTTCCAATAACAAGTAAGGAAGGCTAAGTTCGGGTGTAACCGAACATTACATACTCAGTTGAGAGCTATGGAGACAAAATAAGGAAAATCACCATGTAGGAAAATGAACCTAGGGTAACCTTGGAATGTGGTTGTATGACATGTGTATCAAATGGAAGGTATTAAAGAGTATTTTAAGAGAGAGTAGGCCATAGTTCTATGGATGGACGCCATTTAGGAATATCGCCATAAAGGTGGACCAGGGCTGACTCTAGAATTTGTTTGTACGATATGGGTATCAAATGAAAGGTGTTACTGAGCATTTTAAGAGGGAGTGGGCAATAGGTCTATAGGTGGACGCCTTTTCGAAATGTCGCCATTAGGGTGGGCCAGGGGTGACTCTAGAATGTGTTTGTATGATATGGGTATCAAATGAAGGATGGTAATGAGTATCTTAAAAGGGAGTAATCCTTAGTTCTATAGGTGGACGCCTTTTCGATATATCGCCATAAAGGTGGACCAAGGGTGACTCTAGAATGTTTGTACGATATGGGTATCAAACGGAAGGTGTTACTGAGCATTTTAAGAGGGAGTGGGCATTAGGTCTATAAGTGGACGCCTTTTCGAGATATCGTCATTAGGGTGGGCCAGGGGTGACTCTAGAATGTGTTTGTACGATATGGGTATCAAACGAAAGGTGTTACTGAGCATTTTAAGAGGGAGTGGGCATTAGGTCTATTGGTGGACGTCTTTTCGAGATATCGCCATTAGTGTGGGCCAGGGGTGACTCTATAATGTTTGTGCGATATGGGTATCAAACGAAAGGTGTTACTGAGCATTTTAAGAGGGAGTGGGCATTAGGTCTATAGGTGGACGCCTTTTCGAGATATCGCCATTAGGGTGGGCCAGGGGTGACTCTAGAATGTTTGTACGATATGGGTATAAAACGAAAAGTGTTACTGAGCATTTTAAGGGGGAGTGGGCAATAGGTCTATCGGTGGACGCCCTTTCGAGATATCGCCATTAAGGTGGACCAGGGGTGACTCTAGAATGTGTTTGTACGATATGGGTATCAAATGAAAGGTGGTAATGAGTTTTTTAAAAGGGAATGGGCTTTAGTTCTATAGGTGAACGCCTTTTCGAGAAATCGCCATAAAGGTGGACCAGGGGTGACTCTAGAATATGTTTGTACGATATGGGTATCAAAGGAAAGCTGTTAATGAGTATTTCGAAAAGGAGTGATCCTTAGTCCATAGGTGGCCGCCGTTTCGAGATATCGCCATAAAGGTGGACCAGGGGTGTCTCTAGAATGTGTTTGTACGATATGGGAATCAAATGAAAGGTGTTACTGAGCATTTTAAGAGGGAGTGGGCATTAGGTCTATAGGTGGACGCCTTTTCGAGATATTGTCATTAGGGTGGGCCAGGGGTGACTCTAGAATGTTTGTACGATATGGGTATAAAACGAAAAGTGTTACTGAGCATTTTAAGAGGGAGTGGGCAATAGGTCTATAGGTGGACGCCTTTTCGAAATGTCGCCATTAGGGTGGGCCAGGGGTGACTCTAGAATGTGTTTGTATGATATGGGTATCAAATGAAAGATGGTAATGAGTATCTTAAAAGGGAGTAATCCTTAGTTCTATAGGTGGACGCCTTTTCGATATATCGCCATAAAGGTGGACCAAGGGTGACTCTAGAATGTTTGTACGATATGGGTATCAAACGAAAGGTGTTACTGAGCATTTTAAGAGGGAGTGGGCATTAGGTCTATAAGTGGACGCCTTTTCGAGATATCGTCATTAGGGTGGGCCAGGGGTGACTCTAGAATGTGTTTGTACGATATGGGTATCAAACGAAAGGTGTTACTGAGCATTTTAAGAGGGAGTGGGCATTAGGTCTATAGGTGGACGTCTTTTCGAGATATCGCCATTAGTGTGGGCCAGGGGTGACTCTATAATGTTTGTGCGATATGGGTATCAAACGAAAGGTGTTACTGAGCATTTTAAGAGGGAGTGGGCATTAGATCTATAGGTGGACGCCTTTTCGAGATAGCGCCATTAGGGTGGGCCAGGGGTGACTCTAGAATGTGTTTGTACGATATGGGTATCAAATGAAAGGTGGTAATGGGTATTTTAAAAGGGAGTAATCCTTAGTTCTATATGTGGACGCCTTTTCGAGATATCGCCATAAAGGTGGACCAAGGGTGACTTTAGAATGTTTGTACGATATGGGTATCAAACGAAAGGTGTTACTGAGCATTTTAAGAGGGAGTGGGCATTAGGTCTATAGGTGGACGCCTTTTCGAGATATCGCCATAAAGGTGGACCAAGGGTGACTCTAGAATGTTTGTACGATATGGGTATCAAACGAAAGGTGTGACTGAGCATTTTAAGAGGGAGTGGGCATTAGGTCTATAGGTGGACGCCTTTTCGAGATATCGCCATTAGGGTGGGCCAGGGGGACTCTAGAATGTTTGTACGATATGGGTATCAAACGAAAGGTGTTACTGAGCATTTTAAGAGGGAGTGGGCATTAGGTCTATAGGTGGACGCCTTTTCGAGATATCGCCATTAGGGTGGGCCAGGGGTGACTCTAGAAAGTGTTTGTACGATATGGATATCAAATTAAAGGTATTAATGAGGGTTTTAAAAGCGAGTGGCCCTTAGATGTATATGTGAAGGTGTTCTCGCGATATCGACCAAAATGTGGACCAGGTGATCCAGAAAATCATCTGTCGGGTACTGCTAATTTATTTATATATGCAATACCACTAACAGTATTCCTGCCAAGATTCCAAGGGCTGTTGATTTTGCCTTGTAGAACTTTTTCATTTTCTTCTACTTAATATGGTAGGTGTCACACCCATTTTACAAAATTTTTTCCAAAGTTATATTTTGCGTCAATAAACCAATCCAGTTACCATGTTTCATCCCTTTTTTCGTATTTGGTATAGAATTATGGCATTTTTTTCATTTTTCGTAATTTTCGATATCGATAAAGTGGGCGTGGTTATAGTCGGATTTCGGCTATTTTTTATACCGAGATAAAGTGAGTTCAGATAAGTAGGTGGGCTAAGTTTATTAAAGATATATCGGTTTTTGCTCAAGTTATTGTGTTAACAGCCGAGCGGAAGGACAGACGGTGGACTGTGTATAAAAACTGGGCGTGGCTTCCACCGATTTCGGCCATTTTCACAGAGAACAGTTACCGTCATAGAATGTATGTACCTACCAAATTTGAGAAGGATTGGTAAATTTTTGTTCGACTTATGGCATTAAAAGTATTCTAGACAAACTAAATGAAAATGGGCGGAGCCACGCCCATTTTGAAATTTTCTTTTATTTTTGTATTTTGTTGCATCATATCATTACAGGAGTTGAATTTTGACTTAATTTACTTATATACAGTAAAGATATTAAATTTTTTGTTAAAATTTGAATTAAAAAATTTTTTTTTTTAAAAAGTGGGCGTGTTCTTCATCCAATTTTGCTAATTTTTATTTAGCACATATATAGTAATAGTAGCAGCGTTCCTGCCAAATTTCATCATGATATCTTCAACGACTGCCAAATTACAGCTTGCAAAACTTTTAAATTACCTTCTTGTAAAAGTGGGCGGTGCCACGCCCATTGTCCAAAATCTTACTAATTTTCTATTCTGCGTCATAACGTCAACCCATCTGCCAAGTTCCATTGCTTTAATTGCCTTTGGCAATGAATTATCGCATTTTTTCGGTTTTTCGAAATTTTCGATATCGAAAAAGTGGGCGTGGTTATAGTCCGATATCGTTCATTTTAAATAGCGATCTGAGATGAGTGCCCAGGAATCTACATACCAAATTTCATAAAGATAGCTCAAAATTTACTCAAGTTATCGTGTTAACGGACGGACGGACGGACGGACGGACGGACGGACGGACGGACGGACATGGCTCAATCAAATTTTTTTTCGATCCTGATTATTTTGATATATGGAAGTCTATATCTATCTCGATTCCTTTATATATGTACAACCAACCGTTATCCAATCAAACTTAATATACTCTGTGAGCTCTGCTCAACTGAGTATAAAAAGACTAAAAATAAGTTTATGCAGATAATTCAAGATTATACTAGGAATAAACTAATAACTTAGACAAATAAAAAAAAAGCCATATCCCTTAGTAAGACCCTCCACCAAACAACCCCACAGCCCACAAATGTCCAAGTAACTCCAGAATTAGCTTGTGTCATTCGGGGAATAGTAGCACCGATCATTTCGGTGGAAGCGCCAACATTATCCAAAACATCGTTAACCCCACTAGAGCCCCTGTAGTAGACCAGACAATCGACGAAAGTTATGCAAATAACCTGACAGGACTCGACAGGGTACCAGATGTAGTAAGGTGTTTTAGGGACTTTTCAGGCGACCCCAGAGAATTCCCATCATGGAAAAAAGCGTTGAAAGGATTTTAAGAATCTATGAAGGCGAAAAAGGCACTCCTCGTTACTTTGCCATTTTAAATGTCATTCGACCATATGATCAACTCTCGATAAGTAGAATTGAACGAGTTCAAAAGGTCTTTCTAAAACACGCTCTACGTCCCTTAAGGTTTGAGAAGCCTGTCCCGCTATACGATTCTTGGCATTTCACAGTGGCGCCTTTTGAGTTTTTTCTTTGCAAATATCATAACTTTTGAACCAATGAAGATTTTAAAAATTTAAAATGAAAATGAAAGCTAATTATTTGAAGTTTTATTGTGTAAAAGCTCAGAATGTCACAGAAACAGGGTGCTTCAAAAAAATTCGCCAAAATCGAACACTTTTAGAAAAATGCAAAAACAAAATATCTTTAGTAAAAAATAAAAAAAATAAAATGAGATTTATCTTATAATGACGTATTTAAGCATTAAATAAGATAAACTAATGATTTTGATAAGACAGCGTGGCACTGCCCACTTATGATAAAAAGTTGTATCTAAGTAGTCACGTAATCTATAACTACCAAAATCGATAGACGTATTGTTTCTTTTAAATGGCAATACTCTTATAAAACTCAAATTTCCATTTTTGGTGCCACAATAACAAGGTGTTTCAAAATTCATCGTAAAATTTTACATGTTTTTTTTTTTATTTACAAGCCAAATATGTACTTTATTAATAACTAAAAGTTATTGAAATTGGTGCAATGAAATTTTATTTGAGCTAAAAATTAAACAGCCAACGAATTTTGGAAAATGGGAGTGGCACTGCCCATTTATGCTAAAAAGTTTGATCTTAGTAACCGCTTTACCAATTTGTACCAAACTCGATAGACGTATTGATTTCTATAAAAATTTAATACTCGTTTGAAGGCGAAATGCCTAAGTTTTAAAATAAATTTGATTGTATAATGGATAGCCCTATATACCTACTCAAATTATTAAAATGAATTTCAGGTATACAATTCGTAACTAAAAAAATGTATGTTGTTAACAAGTTCCAATAAAAACAAGTAAGGAAGGCTAAGCTCGGATGTAACCGAACATTACATACTCAGTTGAGAGCTATGGAGACAAAGTAAGGGAAAATCACCATGTAGGAAAATGAACCTAGGGTAACCCTGGAATGTGTTTGTATGATGTGTGTATCAAATGGATGGTATTAAAGAGTATTTTAAGAGGGCCATGGTTCTATAGGTGGACGCCTTTTCGAGATATCGCCATAAAGGTGGACCAGGGGTGACTCTAGAATTTGTTTGTACGATATGGGTACCAAATGAAAAGTGTTAATGAGTATTTTAAAAGGGAGTGGGCCTTAGTTCTATAGGTGGACGCCTTTTCGAGATATCGCCATAAAGGTGGAACAGGGGTGACTCTAGAATGCGTTTGTACAATATGGGTATCAAACGAAAGGTGTAAATGAGTATTTTAAATTGGAGCGGGCCTTAGTTCTATGGGTGGACGCCTTTTCGAGATATCGCCATAAAGGTGGACCAGGGGTGACTCTAGAATTTGTTTGTACGATATGGGTATCAAATGAAAGGTGTTAATCAGTATTTTAAAAGGGAGTGGGCCTTAGTTCTATAGGTGGACGCCTTTTCGAGATATCGCCATAAAGGTGGACCAGGGGTGACTCTAGAATTTGTTTGTACGATATGGGTATCAAATGAAAGGTGTTAATGAGAATTTTAAAATGGAGTGGGCCTTTGTTCTATAAGTGGATGCCTTTTCGGGATATCTTTATAAAGGTGGACCAGGGTTGACTCTAGAATGCGTTGGTACAATATGGGTATTAAACGAAAGGTGATAATGAGTATTTTAAAAGGGAGTGGGCCTGAGTTCTATAGGTGGACGCCTTTTCGAGATATCGCCATAAAGGTGGGCAAGGGGTGACTCTATAATGTGTTTGTACGATATGGGTATCAAATTAAAGGTATTAATGAGGGTTTTTAAATGAAGTGGTGGTAGTTGTATATGTGAAGAGGTTTTCGAGATATCGACCAAAATGTGGACCAGGGTGACCCAGACCATCATCTGTCGGGTACCGCTAATTTATTTATATTGTAATACCACGAACAGTATTCCTGCAAAGATTTCAAGGGCTTTTGATCTCGTCCTGCAGAACTTTTTCATTTTATTAGCATTTTATTAGGCTTTGCTGGTCTATTGTAGTTAGTCCAAGTAAAAACTCGTACTTTTTCTCCAATATCACCCTACGTTTCGCCAAGCTCCTTGGCATCCTCAGGGGTATAATCTTTATTTTAAACAAAAAATAACAAAAAACCAAACAAAAACAAACAGAAAATCAATTTTTGAAAACACATAAATCACTATAAAAACATTGGTGACAAACTTACATAAAAAGTATTAAATTAACGTGTAAACATCACACAACATAAAACAACAAACACTTAAAACTAAAAACATCCACCAGTACCATGGTCATTGGGTACTTTTGTCATACTAAAATGTCATAAACAAGCCAAAGAGCTAGCAGCAATAAACTAGGTGTCTTCTTTTCTGTTCATCGTTCTCTCCCTTCTTTGTAATATGTGTAAGCTTTCCAACGTGTATCTCGTCTTTTCTCTCTTCTCCACGTCTATTATTGTTGCATTTTTTAGATCAGGTGTATGACCGTGTGTTAGTGCGTGTTGAGCAAGTGCAGTGCTGTTTTGTTCTTTCTTATATCGGCGCCGTGCTCTGCCTGCCGGGTTCCTAGTGCCTGTTTCGTTGTTCCAACGTAGATTTTGTTGCAGTTCTCGTGGTCTCCACCTTTGCATGGAATTTGGTAAACCACGTTGTTTTGTTGGTGTGGTTCTATACGGCTTTTTGTACGTGTAAAAATGGTAGAGAGTGTGCAGTTCGATTTGTATGCGAGAGATATGTTCGGTTTTTGTTTTTTCATGTCTTGATTGAAGTTTTCCGTAAGCTTCGGAATGTATGTGACACTGTGGTATTGCTTTGTCTCCCTTGTGTTGTTAGTTGATGTTATTTCTTGCGCTCTGTTTACTTCTAATAATTTGTGTTGTATTAGGGATGTACTTAAGTGGCTCGGGTAATTATTGTTTATTAGTATGCTGTATATTTTTGTATTATTTTTTCCCCAGAACTGTTTGTGGATTAACGTAAATATTTTGTGTATGAGGTTTTTGCTGTATTTACTTTGTATTTTGTGGGCTGCGAGGATAGAACCTTTATTATTCTGCCGGAGGATATGGATTTAGAATACCATCCAAAAACGGGATCATCAAATTCTCTTCTTTCTGCATCGTAAATTTCAGTTTGTTGTGGTATCTGTTCAATGTGTTTAGAATTATGCCTAAGTCGTTTCGTTTGACGATCGCAAAAACATCGCCCACGTACTTTACTATTAACTTCAGTTGTATGTTGTACGAGTTTTTACTTGGACAAACTACACTAGACCAGCAAAGCCTAATAAAGTGCTAATAAATAACAAACTGGTCAGCAAATTATTAATAAATTTTTCATTTTATTTTACTTAATATGGAAGGTGCCACACCCATTTTACAACGTTTTTTTCTAAAGTTATATTTTGCGTCAATAAACCAATCCAATTACCATGTTTCATCCCTTTTTTCGTATTTGGTATAGAATTATGATATTTTTTTCATTTTTCATAATTTTCGATATCGAAAAAGTGGGCGTGGTCATAGGCGGATTTTGGCCATTTTTTACACCAATACAAAATGAGTTCAGATAATTACGTGAACTTAGTTTAGTAAAGACATATCGATTTTTGCTCAAGTTATCGTGTTAACGGCCGAGCGGAAGGACAGACGGTCGACTGTGTATAAAAACTGAGCGTGGCTTCAACCGATTTCGCCCTTTTTCACAGAAAACCGTTATCGTCCTAGAATCTAATCTCCTACCAAATTTCACAAGGATTGGTAAAATTTTTGTTCGACTTATGGCATTAAAAGTATCCTAGACAAATTAAATGAAGAAGGGCAGAGCCACGCCCATTTTGAAAATTTCTTTTAGTTTTGTATTTTGTTGCACCATATCATTACTGGAGTTGAATGTTGACATAATTTACTTATATACTGTAAAGATATTAAATTTTTTTTTTAATTTGACTTTAAACAATTCTTTTTTTTAAGTGGGCGTGGTCGTTCTCCGATTTTGCTAATTTTTATTAAGCATACATATAGAAATAGCAGTAACGTTCCTGCCAAATTTCACCATGATATCTTCAACGACTGGCAAATTACAGCTTGCAAAACTTCTAAATTACCTTCTTTTAAAAGTGGGCGGTGCCCAGCCCATTGTCCAAAATTTTATACTCTTTATATTCTGCGTCATAAGCTCAACTCACCTACCAAGTTTCATCGCTTTATCCGTCTTTGGTGATAAATTATCGCACTTTTTCGATTTTTCGAAATTTTCGATATCGAAAAAGTGGGCGTGATTATAGTCCGATATCGTTCATTTTAAATAGCGATCTGAGATGAGTGCCCAGGAACCTACACACCAAATTTCATCAAGATACCTCAAAATTTACTCAAGTTATCGTGTTAACGGACGGACGGACATGGCTCAATCAAATTTTTTTTCGATACTGATGATTTTGATATATGGAAGTCTATATCTATCTCGATTCCTTTATACCTGTACAACCAACCGTTATCCAATCAAAGTTAATATACTCTGTGAGCTCAGCTCAACTGAGTATAAAAACGACCTTACGGCCGCACTGAATTATATATACCTGCTCAGGCGCGTATTTATGCCCAAGATTTTTTAACTTTATTTGATGTAAAAAGTGAAGTTGCAACTGGACGCAGGTAGACTTTATAAATTTAGGTAACTGAATATTTCACAAATAACTACTGTTAATTTGACGGAGCACATATTTTAACATTTTTTTTTCCATCAGAGTTTTAAAAAGGGCCTAAAAATAGGCATTTCGAAAAACAGGTATATCCGCCAACTTTTACCAAAAAAAAAAACAATTTTTTTTTTGTTTCAATCCTAAATTAAATTATCTTTAACTGCTATACAAGAAAACGACAAAAGTACGTCTTGTTTACTCACAAAACCATTTTAAATACAACGAAAAAAAAGAAAAATTTCAAATTTTTGCCAATGTTGAAAATTGGTCAACTTTGAGCTCTACCTGGTAAACTATAATTTTCTGTGAAAAAGCAGTTATATATTCTCGATCCCTGGAAAATTCTCTATTAGAGACACGTATTAGATTTAGCGAACGCTTTCGTGATTTTTTTGATTTTTGCCATGCTTTAACGGCAGAGGCGCCACTGTGCGTTTGCTAATTAATTTGGATTCGCTGGAAAAACGAAGGAAAGTTCTCTCGCTTTCCTTTGCTTTCAACGTTATTAATGGCATTATTGATTGCCCAATGTTACTTGAGCGGATTAGTTTTAATATTCCTCAGAGAAATGGGAATGCTGTTTTTGATCCTCATCAGTCGCACTGGACTTGCTACCGCAACTGCTTCTGTTATATGAGACTTCACGTTTCCTTCATCTTTTTTATATTTAATAGCCAGTGCTTCTGAAAGATGAGTCGTGGCCATAGCTTTTGTGGTATCAGACAGCTTCCTTTTCCTTGCGTAGGTAGAACACTCTTCTATGGGCTTTGTTGGTCTCCCTCTAGATGGGTTGGCTGATATGCTAGGCGTTTATTCATCGAAAGAAGTTTTGTCAGATAGCCACTTTTCATGCTTACTTAGAAATTTTGAATTGTTACGATAGACGTCCTTCCATTTTCTTTCTATTCAAGTGTTCGTGTTAACGGCCGAGCGGAAGGACAGACGGTCGACTGTGTATAAAAACTGAGCGTGGCTTCAACCGATTTCGCCCTTTTTCACAGAAACCCGTTATCGTCCTAGAATCTAATCTCCTACCAAATTTCATAAGGATTGGTAAAATTTTTGTTCGACTTATGGCATTAAAAGTATCCTAGACAAATTAAATGAAAAAGGGCGGAGCCACGCCCATTTTGAAAATTTCTTTTAGTTTTGTATTTTGTTGCACTATATCATTACTGGAGTTGAATGTTGACATAATTTACTTATATACTCTAAAGATATTATATTTTTTTTTTTTTAATTTGACTTTAAACAATTCTTTTTTTTTAAGTGGGCGTGGTCGTTCTCCGATTTTGCTAATTTTTATTAAGCATACATATAGAAATAGCAGTAACGTTCCTGCCAAATTTCACCATGATATCTTCAACGACTGGCAAATTACAGCTTGCAAAACTTCTAAATTACCTTCTTTTAAAAGTGGGCGG
>NC_090324.1:79749056-79857217 GCF_040869045.1 Eurosta solidaginis | reverse complement strand
CTCTATAATGTTTTGTGCGATAATGGGTATCAAACGAAAGGTGTTACTGAGCATTTTAAGAGGGAGTGGGCATTAGGTCTATAAGGTGGACGCCTTTTCGAGATATCGCCATTAGGGTGGGCCAGGGGTGACTCTAGAATGTTTGTACGATATGGGTATAAAACGAAAAGTGTTACTGAGCATTTTAAGAGGGAGTGGGCAATAGGTCTATCGGTGGACGCCCTTTCGAGATATCGCCATTAAGGTGGACCAGGGGTGACTCTAGAATGTGTTTGAACGATATGGGTATCAAATGAAAGGTGGTAATGAGTTTTTTAAAAGGGAATGGGCTTTAGTTCTATAGGTGAACGCCTTTTCGAGAAATCGCCATAAAGGTGGACCAGGGGTGACTCTAGAATATGTTTGTACGATATGGGTATCAAAGGAAAGCTGTTAATGAGTATTTCGAAAAGGAGTGATCCTTAGTCCATAGGTGGCCGCCGTTTCGAGATATCGCCATAAAGGTGGACCAGGGGTGTCTCTAGAATGTGTTTGTACGATATGGGAATCAAATGAAAGGTGTTACTGAGCATTTTAAGAGGGAGTGGGCATAAGGTCTATAGGTGGACGCCTTTTCGAGATATTGTCATTAGGGTGGGCCAGGGGTGACTCTAGAATGTTTGTACGATATGGGTATAAAACGAAAAGTGTTACTGAGCATTTTAAGAGGGAGTGGGCAATAGGTCGATAGGTGGACGCCTTTTCGAAATGTCGCCATTAGGGTGGGCCAGGGGTGACTCTAGAATGTGTTTGTATGATATGGGTATCAAATGAAAGATGGTAATGAGTATCTTAAAAGGGAGTAATCCTTAGTTCTATAGGTGGACGCCTTTTCGATATATCGCCATAAAGGTGGACCAAGGGTGACTCTAGAATGTTTGTACGATATGGGTATCAAACGAAAGGTGTTACTGAGCATTTTAAGAGGGAGTGGGCATTAGGTCTATAAGTGGACGCCTTTTCGAGATATCGTCATTAGGGTGGGCCAGGGGTGACTCTAGAATGTGTTTGTACGATATGGGTATCAAACGAAAGGTGTTACTGAGCATTTTAAGAGGGAGTGGGCATTAGGTCTATAGGTGGACGTCTTTTCGAGATATCGCCATTAGTGTGGGCAGGGGTGACTCTATAATGTTTGTGCGATATGGGTATCAAACGAAAGGTGTTACTGAGCATTTTAAGAGGGAGTGGGCATTAGGTCTATAGGTGGACGCCTTTTCGAGATATCGCCATTAGGGTGGGCCAGGGGTGACTCTAGAATGTGTTTGTACGATATTGGTATCAAATAAAAGGTGGTAATGAGTATTTTAAAAGGGAGTAATCCTTAGATCTATATGTGGACGCCTTTTCGAGATATCGCCATAAAGGTGGACAAAGGGTGACTCTAGAATGTTTGTACGATATGGGTATCAAACGAAAGGTGTTACTGAGCATTTTAAGAGGGAGTGGGCATTAGGTCTATAGGTGGACGCCTTTTCGAGATATCGCCATAAAGGTGGACCAAGGGTGACTCTAGAATGTTTGTACGATATGGGTATCAAACGAAAGGTGTGACTGAGCATTTTAAGAGGGAGTGGGCATTAGGTCTATAGGTGGACGCCTTTTCGAGATATCGCCATTAGGGTGGGCCAGGGGGACTCTAGAATGTTTGTACGATATGGGTATCAAACGAAATGTGTTACTGAGCATTTTAAGAGGGAGTGGGCATTAGGTCTATAGGTGGCCTTTTCGAGACATCGCCAATAGGGTGGGCCAGGGGTGACTCTAGAATGTTTGTACGATATGGGTATCAAACGAAAGGTGTTACTGAGCATTTTAAGAGGGAGTGGACATTAGGTCTATAGGTGGACGCCTTTTCGAGATATCGCCATTAGGGTGGGGCCAGAGGTGACTCTAGAATGTTTGTACGATATGGGTATCAAACGAAAGGTGTTACTGAGCATTTTAAGAGGGAGTGGGCATTAGGTCTATAGGTGCACGCCTTTTCGAGATATCGCCATTAGGGTGGGCCAGGGGTGACTCTAGAAAGGTATTAATGAGGGTTTTAAAAGCGAGTGGCCCTTAGATGTATATGTGAAGGTGTTCTCGCGATATCGACCAAAATGTGGACCAGGTGATCCAGAAAATCATCTGTCGGGTACTGCTAATTTATTTATATATGCAATACCACTAACAGTCATTTCCTGCCAAGATTCCAAGGGCTGTTGATTTTGCCTTGTAGAACTTTTTTCATTTTCTTCTACTTAATATGGTAGGTGTCACACCCATTTTACAAAATTTTTTCCAAGTTATATTTTGCGTCAATAAACCAATCCAGTTACCATGTTTCCTCCCTTTTTTCGTATTTGGTATAGAATTATGGCATTTTTTTCATTTTTCGTAATTTTCGATATCGATAAAGTGGGCGTGGTTATGGTCGGATTTCGGCTATTTTTTATACCGAGATAAAGTGAGTTCAGATAAGTAGGTGGGCTAAGTTTAGTAAAGATATATCGGTTTTTGCTCAAGTTATTGTGTTAACAGCCGAGCGGAAGGACAGACGGTGGACTGTGTATAAAAACTGGGCGTGGCTTCCACCGATTTCGGCCATTTTCACAGAGAACAGTTACCGTCATAGAATGTATGTACCTAACAAATTTGAGAAGGATTGGTAAATTTTTGTTCGACTTATGGCATTAAAAGTATTCTAGACAAACTAAATGAAAATGGGCGGAGCCACGCCCATTTTGAAATTTTCTTTTATTTTTGTATTTTGTTGCATCATATCATTACAGGAGTTGAATTTTGACTTAATTTACTTATATACAGTAAAGATATTAAATTTTTTGTTAAAATTTGAATTCAAAAATTTTTTTTTTTAAAAAGTGGGCGTGTTCTTCATCCAATTTTGCTAATTTTTATTTAGCACATATATAGTAATAGTAGCAGCGTTCCTGCCAAATTTCATCATGATATCTTCAACGACTGCCAAATTACAGCTTGCAAAACTTTTAAATTACCTTCTTGTAAAAGTGGGCGGTGCCACGCCCATTGTCCAAAATCTTACTAATTTTCTATTCTGCGTCATAACGTCAACCCATCTGCCAAGTTCCATCGCTTTAATTGCCTTTGGCAATGAATTATCGCATTTTTTCGGTTTTTCGAAATTTTCGATATCGAAAAAGTGGGCGTGGTTATAGTCCGATATCGTTCATTTTAAATAGCGATCTGAGATGAGTGCCCAGGAATCTACATACCAAATTTCATAAAGATAGCTCAAAATTTACTCAAGTTATCGTGTTAACGGACGGACGGACGGACGGACGGACGGACGGACGGACATGGCTCAATCAAATTTTTTTTCGATCCTGATTATTTTGATATATGGAAGTCTATATCTATCTCGATTCCTTTATATATGTACAACCAACCGTTATCCAATCAAACTTAATATACTCTGTGAGCTCTGCTCAACTGAGTATAAAAATTTCAAATTTTTCCCAATGTTGAAAATTAGTCAACTTTGGGCTCTACCTGGTAAACTATAATTTTCTGTGAAAAAGCAGTTATATATTCTCGATCCCTGGAAAATTCTCTATTAGAGACATGTATTAGATTTAGCGAACGCTTTCGTGATTTTTTTGATTTTTGCCATGCTTTAACGGCAGAGGCGCCACTGTGCGTTTGCTAATTAATTTGGATTCGCTGGAAAAACGAAGGAAAGTTCTCTCGCTTTCCTTTGCTTTCAACGTTATTAATGGCATTATTGATTGCCCAATGTTACTTGAGCGGATTAGTTTTAATATTCCTCAGAGAAATGAGAATGCTGTTTTTGATCCTCATCAGTCGCACTGGACTTGCTACCGCAACTGCTTGTGTTATATGAGACTTCACGTTTTCTTCATCTTTTTTATATTTAATAGCCAGTGCTTCTGAAAGATGAGTCGTGGCCATAGCTTTTGTGGTATCAGACAGCTTCCTTTTCCTTGCGTAGGTAGAAAGAACACTCTTCTATGGGCTTTGTTGGTCTCCCTCTAGATGGATTGGCTGACATGCTAGGCGTTTCTTCATCCAAAGAAGTTTTGTCAGATAGCCACTTTTCATGCTTACTTAGAAATTTTGAATTGTTACGATAGACGTCCTTCCATTTTCTTTCTATCATAATGTATTGTAAACCATTTTTTTCTTCCAGGCCTTCCTTTTCTTTAATGCTGGTTTCACTCGCTAATTCTTTCATAACAGCCTCAACGAAGTCCCGTCTTGACTTTGTAGATTTAAACACCGCAGACAGTTTCAAGTTTTCTAGATACATATTAGAATTGGCTTCGAGTGTATCTGACTAAATATTAAATTGTGAACTATATTTAAAAATACTATTCACTTTATTTAAGTAAACAGAATACTTAGTTCTTTAATCTCCAAAAGACGAATGATAATGTGCATTGTATGATGGATAGCCTTATATACCTACTCAAATTATTAAAATGAATTTCAGGTATACAATTCGTAACTAAAAAAATTTATGTTGTTAACAAGTTCCAATAACAACAAGTAAGGAAGGCTAAGCTCGGATGTAACCGAACATTACATACTCAGTTGAGAGCTATGGAGACAAAGTAAGGGAAAATCACCATGTAGGAAAATGAACCTAGGGTAACCCTGGAATGTGTTTGTATGACAGGCGTATCAAATGGATGGTATTAAAGAGTATTTTAAGAGGGCCATGGTTCTATAGGTGGACGCCTTTTCGAAATATCGCCATAAAGGTGGACCAGGGGTGACTCTAGAATTTGTTTGTACGATATGGATACCAAATGAAAGGTGTTAATGAGTATTTTAAAAGGGAGTTGGCCTTAGTTCTATAGGTGGACGCCTTTTCGAGATATCGCCATAAAGGTGGACCAGGGTGACTCTAGAATGCGTTTGTACAATATGGGTATCAAACGAAAGGTGGTAATGAGTATCTTAAAATGGAGCGGGCCTTAGTTCTATGGGTGGACACCTTTTCGAGATATCGCCATAAAGGTGCACCAGGGGTGACTTTAGAATTTGTTTGTACGATATGGGTATCAAATGAAAGGTGTTTATCAGTATTTTAAAAGGGAGTGGGCCTTAGTTCTATAGATGGACGCCTTTTAGAGATATCGCCATAAAGGTGGACCAGGGGTGACTCTAGAATTTGTTTGTACGCTATGGGTATCAAATGAAAGGTGTTAATGAGAATTTTAAAAGGGAGTGGGCCTTTGTTCTATAGGTGGATGCATTTTCAGGATATCTTTATAAAGGTGGACCAGGGTTGACTCTAGAATGCGTTGGTACAATATGGGTATTAAACGAAAGGTGATAATGAGTATTTTAAAAGGGAGTGGGCCTGAGTTCTATAGGTGGACGCCTTTTCGAGATATTGCCATAAAGGTTGACCAGGGGTGACTCTATAATGTGTTTGTACGATATGGGTATCAAATTAAAGGCATTAATGAGGGTTTTAAAAGGGAGTGGTGGTAGTTGTATATGTGAAGGCGTTTTCGAGATATCGACCAAAATGTGGACCAGGGTGACCCAGACCACCATCTGTCGGGTACCGTTAATTTATTTATATTGTAATACCACGAACAGTATTCCTGCCAAGATTCCAAAGGCTTTTGATCTCGCCCTGCAGAACTTTTTCATTTTATTTTACTTAATATGGAAGGTGCCACACCCATTCTACAACGTTTTTTTCTAAAGTTATATTTTGCGTCAATAAACCAATCCAATTACCATGTTTCATCCCTTTTTCCGTATTTGGTATAGAATTGTGATATTTTTTTCATTTTTCATAATTTTCGATATCGAAAAACTGGGCGTGGTCATAGGCGGATTTCGGCCATTTTTTACACCAATACAAAGTGAGTTCAGATAATTACGTGAACTTAGTTTAGTAAAGATATATCGATTTTTGCTCAAGTTATCGTGTTAACGGCCGAGCGGAAGGACAGACGGTCGACTGCGTATAAAAACTGAGCGTGGCTTCAACCGATTTCGCCCTTTTTCACAGAAAACCGTTATCGTCCTAGAATCTAATCTCCTACCAAATTTCACAAGGATTGGTAAAATTTTTGTTCGACTTATGGCATTAAAAGTATCCTAGACAAAATAAATGAAAAAGGGCGGAGCCACGCCCATTTTGAAAATTTCTTTTAGTTTTGTATTTTGTTGCACCATATCATTACTGGAGTTGAATGTTGACATAATTTACTTATATACTGTAAAGATATTAACTTTTTTTTTTTTAAATTTGACTTTAAACAATTCTTTTTTTTGTAAGTGGGCGTGGTCGTTCTCCGATTTTGCTAATTTTTATTAAGCATACATATATAAATAGCAGTAACGTTCCTACCAAATTTCACCATGATATCTTCAACGACTGGCAAATTACAGCTTGCAAAACTTCTAAATTACCTTCTTTTAAAAGTGGGCGGTGTTCAGCCCATTGTCCCAAATTTTATAAACTTTCTATTCTGCGTCATAAGTTCAACTCACCTACCAAGTTTCATCGCTTTATCCGTCTTTGGTAATAAATTATTGCACTTTTTCGATTTTTCGAAATTTTCGATATCGAAAAAGTGTGCGTGATTATAGTCCGATATCGTTCATTTTAAATAGCGATCTGAGATGAGTGCCCAGGAACCCACATACCAAATCTCATCAAGATACCTCAAAATTTACTCAAGTTATCGTGTTAACGGACGGACGGACGGACGGACATGGCTCAATCAAATTTTTTTTCGATACTGATGATTTTGATATATGGAAGTCTATATCTATCTCGATTCCTTTATACCTGTACACCCAACCGTTATCCAATCAAAGTTAATATACTCTGTGAGCTCAGCTCAACTGAGTATAAAAACGACCTTACGGCCGTACTGAATTATATATACCTGCTCAGGCGCGTATTTATGCCCAAGGTTGTTTAACTTTATTTGATGTAAAAAGTGAAGTTGCAACTGGACGCAGGTAGACTTTATAAATTTAGCTAACTGAATATTTCACAAATAACTACTGTTAATTTGACGGAGCACATATTTTCACATTTTTTTTTCCATCAGAGTTTTAACAAGTAAAGAAGGCTAAGTTCGGGTGTAACCGAACATTACATACTCAGTTGAGAGCTATGGAGACAAAATAAGGAAATCAACATGTAGGAAAATGAACCTAGGGTAACCCTGGAATGTGGTTGTATGACATGTGTATCAAATGGAAGGTATTAAAGAGTATTTTAAGAGAGAGTAGGCCATAGTTCTATGGATGGACGCCATTTAGGGATATCGCCATAAAGGTGGACCAGGGCTGACTCTAGAATTTGTTTGTACGATATGGGTCTCAAATGAAAGGAGTTACTGAGCATTTTAAGAGGGAGTGGGCCTTAGGTCTATCGGTGGACGCCTTTTCGAGATATCGCCATTAAGGTGGACCAGGGGTGACTCTAGAATGTGTTTGTACGATATGGGTATCAAATGAAAGCTGTTAATGAGTATTTTGAAAAGGAGTGATCCTTAGTTCCATAGGTGGACGCCGTTTCGAGATGTCGCCATAAAGGTGGACCAGGTGTGTCTCTAGAATGTGTTTGTACGATATGGGAATCAAATGAAAGGTGTTACTGAGCATTTTAAGAGGGAGTGGGCATTAGGTCTATAGGTGGACGCCTTTTCGAGATATCGCCATTAGGGTGGGCCAGGGGTGACTCTAAAATGTTTGTACGATATGGGTATCAAACGAAAAGTGTTACTGAGCATTTTAAGAGGGAGTGGGCATTAGGTCTATAGGTGGACGCCTTTTCGAAATGTCGCCATTAGGGTGGGCCAGGGGTGACTCTAGTATGTGTTTGTATGATATGGGTATCAAATGAAAGATGGTAATGAGTATTTTAAAAGGGAGTAATCCTTAGTTCTATAGGTGGACGCCTTTTCGAGATATCGCCATAAAGGTGGACCAAGGGTGACTCTAGAATGTTTGTACGATATGGGTATCAAACGAAAGGTGTTACTGAGCATTTTAAGAGGGAGTGGGCATGAGGTCTATAGGTGGACGCCTTTTCGAGATATCGTCATTAGGGTGGGCCAGGGGTGACTCTAGAATGTGTTTGTACGATATGGGTATCAAACGAAAGGTGTTACTGAGCATTTCAAGAGGGAGTGGGCATTAGGCTATAGGTGTACGCCTTTTCGAGATATCGCCATTAGGGTGGGCCAGGGGTGACTCTAGAATGATACGATATGGATATCAAATTAAAGGTATTAATGAGGGTTTTAAAAGCGAGTGGCCCTTAGATGTATATGTGAAGGCGTTCTCGCGATATCGACCAAAATGTGGACCAGGTGATCCAGAAAATCATCTGTCGGGTACTGCTAATGTATTTATATATGCAATACCACTAACAGTATTCCTGCCAAGATTCCAAGGGCTGTTGATTTCGCCTTGTAGAACTTTTTCATTTTCTTCTACTTAATATGGTAGGTGTCACACCCGTTTTACAAAGTTTTTTCCAAAGTTATATTTTGCGTCAATAAACCAATCCAGTTACCATGTTTCATCCCTTTTTTCGTATTTGGTATAGAATTATGGCATTTTTTTCATTTTTCGTAATTTTCGATATCGATAAAGTGGGCGTGGTTATGGTCGGATTTCGGCCATTTTTTATACCAAGATAAAGTGAGTTCAGATAAGTACGTGGGCTAAGTTTAGTAAAGATATATCGGTTTTAGCTCAAGTTATTGTGTTAACGGCCGAGCGGAAGGACAGACGGTGGTCTGTGTATAAAAACTGCGCGTGGCTTTCACCGATTTCGCCCATTTTCACAGAGAACAGTTACCGTCATAGAATCTATGCCCCTACCAAATTTGAGAAGGATTGGTAAATTTTTGTTCGACTTATGGCATTAAGAGTATTCTAGATAAACTAAATGAAAATGGGTGGAGCCACGCCCATTTTGAAATTTTCTTTTATTTTTGTATTTTGTTGCATCATATCATTACTGAAGTTAAATTTTGACTTGATTTACTTATATACAGTAAAGATATTAAATTTTTTGTTAAAATTTGAATTTAAAAAATTTTTTTTTTAAAAAGTGGGCGTGTTCTTCATCCAATTTTGCTAGTTTTTATTTAGCACAGATATAGTATAGTAGTAACGTTCCTGCCAAATTTCATCATGATATCGTCAACGACTGCCAAATTACAGCTTGCAAAACTTTTTAATTACCTTCTTGTAAAAGTGGGCGGTGCCACGCCCATTGTCCAATATCTTACTAATTTTCTATTCTGAGTCATAACGTCAACCCATCTACCAAGTTTCTTCGCTTTAACCGATATCGTTCATTTTAAATAGCGATCTGAGATGAGTGCCCAGGAATCTACATACCAAATTTCATCAAGATACCTCAAAATTTACTCAAGTTATCGTGTTAACGGAGGGTGGGGCCGTGTGTAGAAGTCCGCGAAAGTGGGGAAAGCTTCTGACCGCCATTCACCTGGGAATGGCCAGAGCGATTCTTTTGCATGCGGTTCAAGCAGCTCACTACTGCCGGTCGCTTGCGGCCAAGTATCCTCTGGGTAGCCGCTAAACACCCGTTTAGCGGTGAGCTAATGTGAGAAGGCGACAACCTGGCTAGGCCACTCTGACATAATCGGTTTAAGGGCTAGCCGGGGGAGATTTCATCGGCAGCGTCTGTACACCTCTAGGTGCGGCTGCAAGCGGGCGTCTGTCTTGGAGCAAGCGGCTCGCTATATAAACGTGCCAAGTAATATTTTCACCCCCGCTGAGCGGGTTGTGCGCTGGGCTTGGGACCCGCCACGTAAAACCATACTCCAATGAAATATAACAACAAGCCTCGGATAAATACACTCTCTATTGATGACGACCATGGCAAACGTTTGAAGGACAATGAATTGAGGGCATGCACCTGGAACGTCCGCTCCCTGAATGGGATTGGTGCAGATGCCCGGCTGGTTGATGTCCTCGTCAAAGCAAAATCTGACATCACCGCCATCCAAGAAATGCGTTGGACGAAGCAAGGAAGAAAGAAGATCAAAAATTGTGACATATATTGGAGTGGCCATGCGAATTAGCGCAGTTTCGGCGTCGGATTCGTGGTGGGAGAGAGACTTTGTCGCCAAGTGCTGGCGTTCACGCCTGTGGACGAGCGTCTCGCCGCTATTCGAATAAAAGCAAAATTTTTAATATATCATTCATCTGCGCCCATGCGCCGACAGAGGAGAAAGACGATGAGGTGAAAGACACTTTTTATGAACAATTAGAACGCACATACGAGCGCTGCCCCCGTCATGATATAAAAGTCGTGCTTGGCGACTTTAACGCCAGGGTGGGCAAAGAAGGTGTTTTGGCCCTACAGTCGGAAAGTTCAGCCTACACAATGAAACTTCTCCTAACGGACTGAGGCTGATTGACTTTGCCGGTGCTCGAAACATGGTCATATCAAGCACGAGGTTCATGCATAAAAAGATACATCAAGCTACATGGCTGTCTCCTGATCGAAATACTCGCAATCAGATCGATCACGTTGTGATAGACGGACGGCATGCCTCCAGTGTTTTAGATGTGCGAACGATCCGAGGACCTAACATCGATTCGGACCATTATCTCGTTGCAGCCAAAATACGCACCCGCCTCAACGCGGCTAAAAACAAGGAACAAAAAACACAAGGAAAGCTAGACGTCGAAAAGCTTCAATCACAACAGACTGCCAATGATTTCGCAACTCGACTCTCACACCTGCTCTCTGAGGGCACAACTCATCCTGAAGGAATACAGGAGCAGTGGGAGCATATCTCCAAAGCACTTCATACTGCCGCCGAGAAAAAAATTGGTTACCGGCGGCCACGAAAAACAGCTGGTATGATGAAGAATGCCGCGTTGCAACCGAAAGAAAAGACGCTGCCTACAGGGCTACGTTAAAAGCGAGCGCGACAAGAGGAGTGTGTGAACGCTATCGTGAGTTGAAAAGGGAAGCGAGACGCCTTTTCAGGAAGAAAAAAGCAGAAGCAGAAAGGCGTGAGTGCGAGGAGCTTGAGCTGCTAGCCACCAGGAATAACGCCCGAAAATTCTACCAAAAAATACGGCGACAGACGGAAGGTTTTAAGACCGGGGCAAACTCTTTTAGGAATGAAAACGGCGACCTTGTAACTGATGTCCAGAGAGTGCTTAGATTATGGAGGGAACACTTCTCTGCTCTCCTAAATGGAGGCAGCAATTCACCGCGCAGAGATTAAGAACCCGATCCCGCAATCGATGATGATGGAATATATGTCCCCCCGCCCGATTATGACGAAGTTAGAATAGCAATAACCAGATTGAAAAACAACAAGGCCGTGGGCGCTGATGGATTGCCTGCGGAGCTATTCAAGTTCGGCGGCGAGGAGTTGGTAAGGCGCATGCAGCAGCTTCTTAGCAAAATATGGGCGGACGAAAGCATGCCCGACGGTTGGAATCTAAGTGTTCTTTGCCCAGTCCACAAGAAGGGGGATACTGCAAAATGCACCAACTATCGTGGAATCAGCCTTCTTAATATCGCATATAAGATCCTTTCAAGTGTATTGTGCGAAAGATTGAAGCCCACCGTGAACCGGCTGATTGGACCTTATCAGTGCGGCTTCAGACCTGGTAAATCTACCATCGACCAGATTTTCACAATGCGCCAAGTCTTGGAAAAAACCCGTGAAAAGAGAATCGACACACAGCACCTCTTCGTCGACTTTAAAGCCGCCTTCGACAGCACGAAAAGGAGCTGCCTATATGCCGCTATGTCTGAATTTGGTTTCCCCGCAAAACTTATACGGCTGTGCAAAATGACGTTGAGCAACACCATCAGCTTAGTCAGAATTGGGAAGGACCCCTCCGAGCCGTTCGAAACTAAACGAGGTTTCAGACAGGATGACAACCTATCGTGCGATTTATTTAATTTGATGCTGGAGAAAATCATACTAGCTGCAGAACTTAACCGCACTGGAACAATATACTATAAAAGCTTGCAATTACTGGCATATGCTGATGACATTGATATCATCGGCCTAAACACCCGCGCTGTTAGTTCTGCTTACTCCAAGCTGGAAAAAGAAGCGGTAAAGATGGGTTTGATGGTGAATGAGGACAAAACGAAGTACCTGCTGTCATCGAGCAAAGAGTCAGCGCATATGCGCCTTGGCAACCACGCTACTGTTGGCAGCCATAATTTCGAAATAGTAAAAGACTTCGTTTATTTGGGAACCAGCATCAACATTAGCAACAACATCAGCACTGAAATCCAGCGAAGAATCAATCTTGCCAATAAATGCTACTTTGGACTAGTTAGGCAATTGAAAAGTAAAGTCCTCTCTCGGCGAACGAAAATCATACTCTACAAGTCACTTATCGTACCCGTCCTGCTATATGGGGCAGAAGCATGGACCATGACAACAGCAGATGAAGCGGCTTTGGGAGTGTTCGAGAGAAAAGTTCTTCGAAAGATTTATGGACCTCTACGCGTTGGCGATGGCGAGTACCGAAGAAGATTTAATGATGAGCTGTACGAGCTATACGCAGACATCAACATAGTCCAGCGAATTAAAACGCAGCGGCTGCGCTGGCTAGGCCATGTTATGCGAATGAAAGATGATGCTCCGGCCAAGAAAGTGTTTCTATCGGAACCCGCCTATGGAAGCAGAGGTAGAGGGCGGCCCCCACTCCGTTGGAAGGACCAGGTGGAAAACGATTTAAACTCCCTTGGTGTGACCAATGGGCGCCGGTTTGCGGAGCGAAGGAGCGACTGGCGCGCCTTGTTGGACGGCCATAACCGTTTAGACGGTTAAGCGCCAATTAAGTAAGTAAGTAAGTATCGTGTTAACGGACAGACGGACGGACGGACATGGCTCAATCAATTTTTTTTTTCGATACTGATGATTTTGGTATATGGAAGTCTATATCTATCTCGATTCCTTTATACCTGTACAACCAACCGTTATCCAATCAAAGTTAATATACTCTGGGAGCTCTGCTCAACTGAGTATAAAAAGGGCCTAAAAATTGGCATTTCGAAAAACAGGTATATCCGCCAACTTTTACCAAAAGAAAAACAATTTTTTTTTTGTTTCAATCCTAAATTAAATTATCTTTAATTGCTATACAAGAAAACGACAACCGTACGTCTTGTTTACTAACAAAACCATTTTAAATACAACGAAAAAAAAGAAAAATTTCAAATTTTTCCCAATGTTGAAAATTGGTCAACTTTGAGTTCTACCTGGTAAACTATAATTTTCTGTGAAAAAGCAGTTATATATTCTCGATCCTTGGAAAATTCGCTTTCATGATTTTTTTGATTTTTGCCATGCTTTAACGGCAGAGGCGCCACTGTGCGTTTGCTAATTAATTTGAATTCGCTGTAAAAACGAAGGAAAGTTCTCTCGCTTTCCTTTGCTTTCAACGTTATTAATGGCATTATTGATTGCCCAATGTTACTTGAGCGGATTAGTTTTAATATTCCTCAGAGAAATCTTCGTAAGTTCTACCATTTTTATTTGGAAAAAATTAGAACAACATATGCTAGCAATGCGCCTATTGCTCGTGCACTAAGAGAATTAAGTGCTATGTTATCTTCATCAACTAAGCTTGACTTTGCATTATCAAAATCGGATTTTGTAAAAATTCTAAATTCAATTTGTCTTTAAGATATTACAATCAATTACAATACATACTTCTTCTCATTTGCGCGAGATTAGTTTACATTATTCTAGTCTGTAAGGTATCCTGTACCTTAGACTTAATTTAAATAAATTAATTAATAAAACAACGGGAAATGCCGATGTAGCCCTAGAATCCTACAACACCCCGCTTAACTGGGAGGCTATATCGAAATGTCTCAATACCCACTACGCTGACAAAAGGGACCTTAGTACTCTAGAATATCAGATGTCAGCACTCTTCCAAGGAGGTAGAACTATCAGTGAGTTCTACCAAGAGGTATTTTCACACCTATCCTTCATTCTAAATAAAATAACCTGCCTCGAAACAGGACAAGAAGAAATAAACATACTAACGAAGACCTACCGCGACAAAGCTCTGGATACATTCGTTAGAGGTCTGAATGGCGAACTTCCAAAAATTGTAAAAATTAAAGAGCGAAATCTACCCCAAGCACTACAACTCTGCATGAAGCTGCAAACCCAAAACTTCAGAACCCAACGCGCTCTCGGTAACCAATCCTTACGGAAACCCAGCGCACCTCCACTTCCACCAAAGAAGCAGCAATTTCCAACACAAACCTTCTACCGGTTAAGCCTGCCTGCCTTCTACCCACATCTTGCCTACCTACCCCAACAAACGCCTCGCACTTCAAACTTTGTTCAGCATAGAAATGCGCAGCCTCAATACCAAAGATATCCACCACCCCAATACAATCCAACTAATCCACAAAACCAACACAATTTTCAACATTACGAAAAAAGCTATCCCCAAAAACAATCACCAAGACCCTATCAGTACCAAAATCCATCGCACAAACTCTTACAACCCAAACCACCAGTCCTAATGGACATAGACGAGTCCCAAAGGACAAGAAACATAAATTACATGAACTGACCAAACAATAATGCATTTGCTAGAAAGCGACCAAATCCATCCTCAAATTAGGTACACCAACCCTTCAAACAACACAAAGTAAATCACATAGAACCTACGGACAATAATACAGACAACCAAGAACAGCAAAACGAGGAAGTAAACTCACACTCCTAGGAGGACTATTACGACCAATACACCTCCAACGACAACTACCCCTATGAAAACCCCCCGTAAGAAGTCATGAACGAATATTCCGACATTAATTTTTTAGATTAACGAATTGCACGTCACCACACTTCCAGCGTAAGGACAGTAATGGGGAAATACTCAGATTTTTAATAGATACTGGCTCAAACAAAAATTATATCCAACCACACCTTGCCAAGAATCCAACTCCTAACAAGTAGATTTTCTATGCAAGTTCTGTGGGCGGCAATATTAAAATAACCCGTCATACCTTAATTAACCTCTTTGGACTGACAGAAGAAACTTTGAAATTTTTCATCCTATCTACACTAAAATCTTTTCACGGAATTCTCGGTAATGACAGTATAAAAATATTGAGTGTCATTTTCACTTCAGAAAAGTATATGTTAATAAAAAACAATATAAAAGTAGCAATTAAACAACAAACTGCATAATCCGCAAATAATTTCGAAATAAGAACTGAACATTTCATGTTAATAAAAAACAATATAAAAGTAGCAATTAAACAACAAACTGCATAATCCGCAAATAATTTCGAAATAAGAACTGAACATTTCACCCCCGAGCAGACACAAAAACTCTACAATCTATGCAATTCATATCCTAGTCTCTTTTCCAACACTGACGAAAAATTAACCTACACTACAGTAGTAAAAGCTGAAATAAGGACAACAACCGAAGACCCAGTATATTGCAGATACTATCCTTATCCCATGTCCCTTAAGGACGAAGTTGAAAAACAAATAACAAAATTACTTCACGATGGAATAATTAGACCCTCTACAATTCCCCAATTTGGATAGTGCCAAAGAAGATTGACGCATCTGGAATAAAAAAATACAGGGTGGTCTTTGACTACCGACAGCTAAATTCTATTATCTACAATAGCTGACCGCTATTCCATTCCGGACACAACTGAAGTATTTTCACAACTCGGACAAAATTAATTCTTTACGGTTCTTGACTTAAGGAGCGACTTTCATCAAATTCCATTAGTCGAATCCGACATTAAAATTACAGCTTTTCGGTAAATAACGGCAAATATGAATTTACCAGACTTCCATTCGGTCTAAAAAACGCACCTTCAATATCTCAAAGAGCATTAGACGATATACTTAGAGAATATATCGGAAAGATATGCTTTGTTTACATAGACGACACAATAATTTTCGGCAAAAACGAAGACTCCCACCTAAAAAATTGTGAAATTATTTTCAAAACATTACAAAACGCCAACATGAAAACACAACTGGACAAATGTGAATTCCTTAAATCCGAAGTAGAATTTTTGGGATTTGTTGTTTCACAAAACGGAATAAAAACAAACCAAACAAAAGTAAAAGCAATTTTAGGTTTCCCACCTCCGCAAACCTTGAAAGAACTAAGATATTTTATAGGACTCTCCGGGTACTATCGACGTTTCATTAGAGATTATGCGAAACTTGCCAAACCCCTAACACTGCTTTTGAGAGGGGAGGAGGTACGCATGTCCAAAAATCTTTCTTTCAAAATAAAAATTACCCTTGACGGCAAAGGAATAGAATAACTTAACAAACTAAAAATTCACTCATATCTGCCACGGTCATGCTACAATACCCTGATTTCGAAAAAGAATTCCACTTAACCACAGATGTATCAAACCACGCTATAGGAGCAGTCCTCGAACAAGACGGAAAACCAATAACATTTATCTCCAGGACATCAACACAAACTGAGGAAAACTACACGACTAATGGAAAAGAGCTTTTAGCAATTATATGGGCCTTTGCAGGTTTTCAAGCTGTAATTTGGCAGTCGTTGAAGATATCATAACGAAATTTGGCAGGAACGTTACTACTATTACTATATGTATGCTTAATAAAAATTAGCAAAATAGGAGAACGACCACGCCCACTTAAAAAAATTGTTTTTTTTTTTATACTCAGTTGAGCAGAGCTCACAGAGTATATTAACTTTGATTGGATAACGGTTGGTTGTACAGGTATAAAGGAATCGAGATAGATATAGACTTCCATATAACAAAATCATCAGGATCGAAAAAAAATTTGATTGAGCCATGTCCGTCCGTCCGTCTGTCCGTTAACACGATAACTTGAGTAAATTTTGAGGTATCTTGATGAAATTTGGTATGTAGGTTCCTGAGAACTCACCTCAGATCACTGTTTAAAATGAACAATATCGGACTATAACCACGCCCACTTTTTCGATATCGAAAATTTCGAAAAACGGAAAAAGTGCGATAATTCATTACCGAAGACCGATAAAGCGATGAAACTTGGTAGGTTAGTTGAACTTATGACGCTGAGTACAAATTAGTAAAATTTTGGACAATGGGCGTGGCACCGCCCACTTTTAAAAGAAGATAATTTAAAATTTTTGCAAGCTGTAATTTGGCAGTCGTTGAAGATATCATGATGAAATTTGGCAGCAACGTTACTCCTATTATTATATGTATGCTTAATAAAAATTAGCGAAATCGGAGAACGACCACGCCCACTTTAAAAAAAAAAATTGTTTTAAAGTCAAATTTTAACAAAAAATGTACTATCTTTACAGTATATAAGTAGATTATGTCAACATTCAACTCCAGTAATGATGTGGTGCAACAAAATGCAAAAATAAAAGAAAATTTCAAAATGGACGTGCCTACGCCCTTTTTCATTTAATTTGTCTAGGATATTTTTAATGCCATAAGTCGAACAAAAATTTACCAATCCTTGTGAAATTTGGTAGGGGCTTAGATTCTGGGACAATAACTTATTTGTGTGAAAAAGGGCGAAATCGGTTGAAGCCACGCCCAGTTTTTATACACAGTCGACCGTCTGTCCTTCCGCTCGGCCGTTAACACGATAACTTGAGCAAAAATCGATATATCTTTACTAAACTCAATTCCCGTACTTATTTAAACTCACTTTGTATAGGTATAAAAAATTGCCGAAATCCGACTATGACCACGCCCACTTTTTCGATATCGATAATTACCAAAAACGAAAAAAATTCCAAAATTCTATACCAAATACGAAAAAAGGGATGAAACATGGTATTTGGATTGGTTTATTGACACAAAATATAACTTTAGAAAAAAACTTTGTAAAATGGGTGTGACACTTACCATATTAAGTAGAATGAAATGAAAAAGTTCTGCAGGGCGAAATAAAAAACCCTTGAAATCTTGGCAGGAATACTGTTTGTGGTATTATATATATGAATAAATTAGCGGTATCCAACAGATGATGTTCTGGGTCACCCTGGTCCACATTTTGGTCGATATCTGGAAAACGCCTTCACATATACAACTACCACCACTCCCTTTTAAAAGCCTCATTAATACCTTTAATTTGATACCCATATCGTACATACAAAGTCTAAAGGCCAACATCTATACAAATACCACCACTCCCTTTTAAAACCCTCATTAATACCTTTAATTTGATACCGATATCGTACAAACACATTCTAGAGTCATCCCTGGTCCACCTTTATGGCGATATCTCGAAAAGGCGTCCACCTATAGAATTAAGCCCCACGCCCTTTTGAAATACTCATTAACACCTTTCGTTTGATACCCATATTGTACAAACGCATTCTAGAGTCACACCTGGTCCACCTTTATGGCGATATCTCGAAAAGGCGTCCACCTATAGAACTAAGGCCCACTCCATTTTAAAATACTTATTAACACCTTTCGTTTGATACCCATATTGTACAAACGCATTCTAGAGTCACCCCTGGTCCACGTTTATGCCGGTATCTCGAAAAGGCGACCACCTATGGAACTAACGATCACTCTGTTTTAAAATACTCATTAACGCCTTTCATTTGATACCCATATCGTACAAACAAATTCTAGAGTCACCCCTGTTCCACCTTTATGCCGATATCTCGAAAAGGCGTCCACCTATAGAACTAAGACCCACTCCCTTTTAAAATACTCATTAACACCTTTCGTTTGATACCCATATTGTACAAACGCATTCTAGAGTCACCCTGGTCCACCTTTATGCCGATATCTCGAAAAGGCGACAACCTATGCAACTACCACCACTCCCTTTTAAAACCCTCATTAATACCTTTAATTTGATACCCATGTCGTACAAACACATTCTAGAGTCACCCCTGGTCCACCTTTATGGCGATATCTCGAAAAGGCGTCCACCTATAGTATTAAGCCCCACGCCCTTTTAAAATACTCATTAACACCTTTCGTTTGATACCCATATTGTCTAAACGCATTCTAGAGTCACCCCTGGTCCACCTTTATGCCTATATCTCGAAAAGGCGGCCACCTATACAACTACCACCACTCCCTTTTAAAACCCTCATTAATACCTGTAATTTGATACCCATATTGTACAAACGCATTCTAGAGTCACCCCTGGTCCACCTTTATGGCGATATCTCGAAAAGGCGTCCACCTATAGAACTAAGGCCCACTCCCTTTTAAAATGTTCATTAACCCCTTTCATTTGATACCCATATCGAAGAAACAAATTCTAGGGCACCCCTGGTCCACCTTTATGGCGATATCTCGAAACGGCGTCCACCTATGGAACTAAGGATCACTCCTTTTAAAATACTCATTAACACCTTTCATTTGATACACGTATCGTACAAACAAATTCTAGAGTCAACCCTGATCCATCTTTATGGCGTTATCCCTAAATGGCGTCCATCTATAGAACTATGGCCGACTACCTCATAAAATACTGTTTAATACCTTTCATTTGATACACATGTCATACAAACACATACCAGGATTACCCTCGGTTCATTTTGCTACATGGTTATTTTCCCTTATGTTGTCACCATAGCTCTCAACTGAGTATGTAATCGTCAGTTATACCCGAACTTAACCTTCCTTACTTGTTAAGTCAAATTTTAACAAAAAATTTAGCTTCTTTACAGTATATAAGTAAATTATGTCAACATTCAACTCCAGTAATGATATGGTGCAACAAAATACAAAAATAAAAGAAAATTTCAAAATGGGCGTGGCTCCGCCCTTTTTCATTTCATTTGTCTAGGATACGTTTAATGCCATAAGTCGAACAAAAATTTACCAATCCTTGTGAATCTTGGTAGGGGCTTAGATTCTAGGACGATAACTGTTTTCTGTGAAAAAGGGTGAAATCGGGTTAAGCCACGCCCAGTTTTTATACACAGTCGACCGTCTGTCCTTGCATGGCCGTTAACACGATAACTTGAGCAAAAATCGACATATCTTTAGTGAACTTAGTTCACGTACTTATTTGAACTCACTTTATCTTGGTAAAAAAAATGAACAAAATCCGACTATGACCACGCCCACTTTTTCGATATCGAAAATTACGAAAAATGAAAAAAATGCCATAATTCTATACCAAATACGAAAAAAGGGATGAAACATGGTAATTGGATTGGTTTATTGACGCGAAATATAACTTTAGAAAAAACTCTGTAAAATGGTTGTGACACCTACCATATTAAATAGAAGAAAATGAAAAAGTTCTGCAGGGCGAAATAAAAAACCCTTGAAATCTTGGCAGGTATTACATACATAAATAAATTAGCGGTATCTAACAGATGATGTCCTGGGTCACCCTGGTCCACATTTTGGTCGATATCGGGAAAACGCCTTCACATATACAACTACCACCACTCCCTTTTAAAACTCTCATTAATACCTTTAATTTGATACTAATATCGTACAAACAGGTTCTAGAGTCACGGCTGGTCCACCTTTATGGCGATATCTCGAAACGGCGTCCACCTATGGAACTAAGGATCACTCCCTTTTAAAATACTCATTAACACCTTTCTTTTGATACCCATATTGTACAAACAAATTCTATGGTCACCCTGGTCCACCTTTATGGAAATATCTCGAAACGGCGTCCACCTATGGAACTAAGGATTACTCCCTTTTAAAATACTCATTAACACCTTTCATTTGATACCCATATCGTACAAACAAATTCTAGGGTCACCCCTGGTCCACCTTTATGACGATATCTCGAAACGGCGTCCACCTATGGAACTAAGGATCACTCCCTTTTAAAATACTCAATAACACCTTTCTTTTGATACCCATATTGTACAAACAAATTCTATGGTCACCCTGGTCCACCTTTATGGAAATATCTCGAAACGGCGTCCACCTATGGAACTAAGGATTACTCCCTTTTAAAATACTCATTAACACCTTTCATTTGATACCCATATCGTACAAACAAATTCTAGAGTCAACCCTGATCCACCTTTATGGCGATATCCCTAAATGGCGTCCACCTATAGCACTATGGCACACTCCCTCATAAAATACTCTTTAATGCCTTTCATTTGATACACATGTCATACAAACACATTCCAGGGTTTCCCTCGGTTCATTTTCCTACATGGTTATTTTCCCTTATGTTGTCACCATAGCTCTCAACTGAGTATGTAATGTTCGGTTACACCCGAACTTAACCTTCCTTACTTGTTCTTATTTACTGTTGGAGGTTTAACAAGTGTAGTATTAGCTAATTCATCAATTCATATTATTTGCTTTATAGCTGGGTTCATCCATTGATATCCTTTATTTACAGGATTAACTTTAAATCCTATTTGATTAAAAACTCAATTTTTAACTATATTTTTAGGTGTAAACTTAACATTTTTCCCTCAACATTTCCTAGGTTTAGCAGGAATACCACGACGATATTCAGATTATCCAGATGCTTATACTACATGATAATGTTACCTCTACAATTGGTTCATCTCTTTCATTAATAAGAATTTTATAATTTTTATTTATTATTTGAGAAAGTATAATTTCTAAACGAATTGTATTATATCCTATACAATTTAGATCTTCAATTGAATGGTTCCAAAATACTCCTCCAGCAGAACACAGATTTTCTGATTTACCTTTATTAACTAATTTCTAATATGGCAGATTAGTGCAATGTATTTAAGCTTCATATATAAAGATTTTACTTTTATTAGAAATTAAATGACACCATGAGCCAATTTTAGACTTCAAGACAGTGCATCGCCTTTAATAGAACAATTAATCTTTTTTCATGTTCATACATTAATAATTCTAGTTATAATTAAAACATTAGTAAGTTACTTAATATTTATATTACTCTTTAATAAATATACGAATCGAAATTTATTACATGGACAAACTATTGAAATAATTTGAACAATTCTTCCAACAATTATACTATTATTTATTGCTTTCCCATCACTTCGATTATTATATTTACTAGATGAAATTAATGAACCATCAATAACATTAAAACTATTGGACATCAATGATACTGAAAATATGAATATTCAGATTTTATAAATATATAATTCCAACAAATGAAATAATCAATCATAATTTTCGATTATTAGATGTAGATAATCGAGTAATTTTACCAATAAATTAACAAATTCGAATTTTAGTTTCAGCAGCAGATGTTTTTCATTCATGAACAATTCCTGCTCTTAGTGTAAAAAACAATATTTATTAAATAAACCAAAAACTTAAATTCAACCATAATTAACCTTAAGTGAAAGGCTTCGCTATTTTGAAATAAAAGCTTATGTTGCAACTAACATTAAAAAATTCTTGAAAAAGAAGCATTTTAAAATTATCAAAAAAATTTCCTTTCGATATTTGTACACAGATTTAGAATTCTGATCAAAAAAAAATATATATTTTACGGTCTAATTCGGTTGCATAACAATATGAAAGTTTTTCTATAAAACTAATATTATTTAAACATTTTCATATTTTTTCTTTTAAAATTTTAATATAGTTTTCTAAGCAAAAAAAAACTAACATAATTTACAAACTTACGTATTTAAGCATTTTTCTGTCTAATGTAGTTGTTTGATTATTACTTTGCATGATTAAAATCGCGAGCAAAAAAAGAAGTATTTTGGTACTCTTTTGTACCAATCTGGCAATACCAACTTTATCTAAGTTAGAAAAATTATGCGAAAAGAGAAATGAATAATATATACACATGCGCTCACCAACACAGCATAACCAAAATATATGTGAGAGAAATAACTAAAACAGAGTTAACTCACCACTTACGGCTCCAGCGTTGAAAGATCTTTCAGCAGAGGACCTGGAACAGAATGTATGCTGGAAATCGAAAATTATTAACATCTAAACTTGTTGTTGTTTTCGGTTTATATGTTAAACAAAAACAAAAAAAAATTATTTATTTCCCTTTCCTACGTAGTCTTCGAACTACATAATTTATTAAAAATCACAATGAGGTGAAACTTTACCGATTCTATGAGAATTATATCGCATTCGAAAAATCGCATGCGATTTTTTTTATTTTAATCACACTTTATCGCACATTTAATAATGCTAAGTTAATGTAAGGAACACTAATCAACTAGTTAATCACATTTGTTATAGTTCTAGTAATTTTTAATACACTTTAACCCCAAATTTCATTTTAATAAATGCTTAGAAAGTCCATTAACATAATTAAAAAAACACAAGTAAGGAAGGTTAAGTTCGGGTGTAACCGAACATTACATACTCAGTTGAGAGCTATGGTGACAACATAAGGGAAAATAACCATGTATGAAAATGAACCGAGGGAAACCCTGGAATGTGTTTGTATGACATGTGTATCAAATGAAAGTCATTAAAGAGTATTTTATGAGGGAGGGGGCTATAGTTCTATAGGTGGACACCATTTAGGGATATCGCCATAAAGGTGGATCAGGGTTGACTCTAGAATTTGTTTGTACGATATGGGTATCAAATGAAAGGTGTTAATGAGTATTTTAAAAGGGAGTAATCCTTAGTTCCATAGGTGAACGCCGTTTCGAGATATTTCCATAAAGGTGGACCAGGGGTGACCATAGAATTTGTTTGTACAATATGGGCATCAAAAGAAAGGTGTTAATGAGTATTTTAAAAGGGAGTGATCCTTAGTTCCATAGGTGGACGCCGTTTCGAGATATCGCCATAAAGGTGGACCAGGAGTGACCCTAGAATTTGTTTGTACGATATGGGTATCAAATTAAAGGTATTAATGAGGGTTTTAAAAGGGAGTGGTGGTAATTGTATAGGTGGTCGCCTTTTCGAGATATCGCCATAAAGGTGGACCAGGGGTGACTCTAAAATGCGTTTGTACAATATGGGTATCAAACGAAAGGTGTTAATGAGTATTTTAAAATGGAGTGGGCCTTAGTTCTATAGGTGGACGCCGTTTCGAAATATCGCCATAAAGGTGGACCAGGGGTGACTCTAGAATGTGTTTGTACAATATGGGTGTCAAACGAAAGGTGTTAATGAGTATTTTAAAAAGGAGTGGGCCTTAGTTCTATAGGTGGAAGCGTTTTCGAGGTATCGCAATAATGGTGGACCAGGGCTGAATCTAGACTTTGTTTGTACGATATGGGTATCAAATTAAAGGTATTAATGAGGGTTTTAAAAGGGAGTGGTGGTAGTTGTATAGGTGGTCGCCGTTTCGAAATATCGCCATAAAGGTGGACCAGGGGTGACTCTAGAATGTGTTTGTACAATATGGGTATCAAATTAAAGGTATTAATGAGGGTTTTAAAAGGGAGTGGTGGTAGTTGTACCAGGGGTGACTCTAGACTTTGTTTGTACGATATGGGTATCAAATGAAAGGTGTTAATGATTATTTTAAAAAGGGTTGGGCCTTAGTTCTATATGTGGACGCCTTTTCGAGATATCGCCATAAACGTGGGCCAGGGGTGACTCCAGAATGTGTTTGTACGATATGGGTATCAAATTAAAGGTATTAATGAGGGTTTTAAAAGGGAGTGGCCCTTAGTTGTATATGTGAAGGCGTTTTCGAGATATCGAACAAAATGTTGACCAGGGTGATCCAGAACATCATCTATCGGTTACCGCTAATTTATTTATATATGTAATACCACGAACAGTATTCCTTCCAAGATTCCTAGGGCTTTTGATTTCGCCCTACAAAACCTTTTCATTTTCTTCTACTTAATATGGTAGGTGTCACACCCATTTTACCAAGTTTTTTTCTAAAGTTATATTTTGCGTCAATAGACCAATACAATTACCATGTTTCATCCCTTTTTTCGTATTTGGTATATAATTATGGCATTTTTTTAATTTTTCGTAATTTTCGATATCGAAAAAGTGGGCGTGATCATAGTCGGATTTCGGCCATTTTTTACACCAATACAAAGTGAGTTCAGATAAGTACGTGAACTAAGTTTAGTAAAGATATATCGATTTTTGCTCAAGTTATCGTGTTAACGGCCGAGCGGAAGGACAGACGGTCGACTGGTTATAAAAACTGGGCGTGGCTTCAACCGATTTCGACCTTTTTCACAAAAAACAGTTATCGTCCTAGAATCTAAGCCTCTACCAAATTTCAAAAGGATTGGTAAATTTTTGGTCGACTTAAGGCATTAAAGGTATCCTAGACAAATTAAATGAAAAAGGGCGGAGCCACCCCCATTTTGAAATTTTCTTTTATTTTTCTATTTTTTTCCACCATATCATTACTGGAGTTGAATGTTGACATAATTTACTTACATACTGTAAAGATATTAACTTTTCTTTTAAAATTTGAATAAAAACAAATTTTTTTTTTAAAGTGGGCGTGGTCGTTCTCCAAATCTGCTAATTTTTATTAAGCATATATATAGTAAGAAGAGTAACGTTCCTGCCTAATTTCATCATGATATCTTTAACGACTGCCAAATTACAGCTTGCAAAACTTCTAAATTACCTTCTTTTAAAAAAGGGGCGGTGCACGCCCATTGTCCAAAATTTTACTAGTTTTCTATTCTGCGTCATAATTTCAACTCACCTACCAAGTTTCATCGCTTAATTCATATTTGGTAATGAATTATCGCACTTTTTCGATTTTTCGAAATTTTCGATATCGAAAAAGTGGGCGTGGTTATTGTCCGATATCATTCATTTTAAATAGCGAGATGTGCCCAGGAACCTACATACCAAATTTCATCAAGATACCTCAAAATTTACTCAAGTTATCGTGTTAACGGACAGACGGACGGACATGGCTCAATCGAATTTTTTTTCGATACTGATGATTTTGATATATGGCAGTCTATATCTATCTAGATTCCTTTATACCTGTACAACCAACCGTTATCCAATCAAAGTTAATATACTCTGTGAGCTCTGCTCAACTGAGTATAAATATACACAGGCATCAAATACATACCAAAACTAACTGACAACAACACATTACATAAAATGATTTAAGCCAACAACATAAGCTATGCACAAAAACCAAATTACACAATCCAAAACATATACACGAAAACCAAAGACAAAATCAAAAAGGAGCAACTACACAACGTAATCTACGAAATACCATGTGGGGGAGGAAAAGAGGCGGAAGTTTGCGGGAAGGTATACATAGGACAAACAAAAAGATCGGTCAACACGAGAATAAATGAACACAGGTTAGACGCAAAAAACAACAAAAACTCCACAGCTTTAGCGTAGCATCTGACGGATTGCAAGCACACAGCTGATTTCGATAATGTAAAGATTTTGGACGTGGAGAACAAAATAAGAAGAAGGTTGACGTTAGAAGGGCTGCGCATACAACAAAATATATCGAAAGTTGTAACTTATCGAGAAGATGTTGATAGCATAAATTGCGCGTATGCAAGCGCCATCACATTAAATGTTTAGCTTTTGAGAGGGAATGATGTCACAGTGGTTTTATATTGTGTGGTTGTTATGTACTTATGTAATGATATTATATTTAAATTTAATACAAAATTTGTGCATTAAGTTGCAAAAAGATATAAGTGCAATATGTTCAAAACTGTGTATCGTCTTATGATTAAGTTAATTTCCAACAATTTATATGTTTTTCGTTTTTGTGTAATAAATAGAAATCCCTGAGGAAGACGCAAAACAGCGTCGAAACGCGTAGTATGAAGAAGTAAACATTTATTTTATTTTAAAGGAAAGCCGGCCAGAGAGCTCCAAAAAGTACTAAAATGCAATAAAATTGCTTAATTATTCAAGGTAGATTGAAGATCTATACTTTTTGATTGCAAATCAAATGTTATTTTTAACTACAACCCGATTTAATCATATAATTATTTTGATCAATTTAATATTCCTTGATTTCATTCATGATAAAGTCCAATAATTAATTAATTTCTTGTATTCCGGCCTTTTAGTTAATATATTCAAAGTATGTTTGAGCTCTAGGCCAATATATACATATGTTTATTAAAATACAGCAAATGTGTTTAAACAATGTATATTTATTTGTAGAATGGTTTGTCTTGTCAATCTGAAGTCATCTTCAGGACTGAAAAAAACGAAAAACATTTATAGAGACATTGGTACATACATACATAATTATACAATTGTCACAAGTGCCAACTTACACTTATGACTGCACCTGGTCGACTAACTTTATATTTTATATTTTAACAAACAAGGGTAAAAGAAGAACATTAAAAAATATAAACAGTAAAATACAGTAATCGTAAACAAATTTTTATACAAACAACAATACATTAATTCTCCAACCGTAAGCGACGCTCACATCAGCAGCAGGTGAACAATTGTGCAAACGAAGTCACACTCCTATTATAAGCCTTTTTTGTTGTTGTTGATAAGTTCTCTATAGGCGTAGGCGCAATGGTCTGTGTCTGATTTGAAATTTATGCGTTTGTCACTTGGTGTATTTATTATGTGTAACATTTCAAGTATATAGCGTTTATTGCTTTTTCTCTCATGCTGCATTATTGTTACATTTTCCAAGTCGGGAGAGTGTCCAGTGGTTCTGCAGTGCTGAGTTAAAGCTGTCTTATTGTCATTAGGGTTGTCACGATTTTTGATATTTGATTTATGTCCGGAAATCCTCGTCTTCAATTTCGATTTAGTTGTCCCCACATATACTTTGTCGCATACGTGGGACCCGTCGCCATTACAATTAATTTTATATATAACGTCCGATTTATCAAATTTCTCTATTCTGCTTTTCGTATTGCTAAAAATCCTCCGTTGCAACGTATTGTTGTATGTGAAAGCTAATTTAAATATCTCTCTGTCATATATGTTTGAATATTTTATTCTATTAGACAGACCAGATACAAATGTGGTCTACTTATACATTTTCTTTGTATCATTAGTTGGTTTTTGTACTTAATTTTACGATAAAAAAATAAATGTAATTGAAGTAATAATTCATATAAAAATATTGGATAATTTACGAATTATGATTATAGGTAAAATTAATGCAATTTCTACTTCAAAGATCAAAAAAATAATGGTAATTAAAAAGAATCGTAAAGAGAAAGGTAATCGTGATGATGATTTAGGATCAAATCCGCATTCGGATGGTGAACATTTTTCTGTATCTCTTAGAAATTTTTTTCATTATATAGATGCTATAATTGTAATAATTGTTGTGATAATTATAATTAATATTATTATTGTAAAAATTAAATAAATTATCTATACTACTTTTATTAGTAGTCTTTATGATTGGAAGTCAAATATACAATTATATTATAGAGATACATATATTCATATATATATTAATTAATTATTAATTTCCTCATCAATAGATTGAAATGTATAATAGTAGTCAAACAATATCTACAAAATGTCAGTATCAGGCAGCTGCTTCAAATCCGAAATGATGATTTATTGAAAAAATGATAATTTAAGCGGCGAATTAGACAAATTAATAAAAAGGTTGTTCCGATTAATACACGAATTCCATGGAATCCTGTTGCTATAAAAAAATGTAGATCCGTAAATAGAATCTGCAATTGTAAATGGGGCTTCAATATATTCATAAGCTTGAAGAATTGAAAAATAAATTCCTAATAAAATTGTAAAAAATAATCCTTGGGTAGTTTGTGAATAATTATTTTCTATTAGTTTATGATGAGCTCATGTAATTGTTACTCCTGATGTTGATAAAATAATAGTATTTAATAAAGGAATTTGAAAAGGATTAAAAGGTTTAATTATTATAGGTAGTCGTGAAATACCTAATTCAATTGATGGAGCTAATCTTCTATGAAAAAAAGCTCAAAAAAATTATAAAAAAAATAAAATTTCTGATAAAATAAATAAAATTAGTCCCCATTTTAATCCTAGTATTTCAAATAATGTATGAAGTCTTTGGAATGTTCCTTCCCGTTAGATATCACGTCATCATTGATAAACAATTAAAATTGTAATAATATTTCCTAATAAAATAATGAAATATCATATTGATGAAATCATTTTACTAATCCTGATATTGAAGTTATTGCTTCAATAGCTCATGTTAAAGGTCAAGGACTAAAATCTACTAAATGGAATTGGGTGATTTGCGTGTGTTTTCATTTTATAAAATAAATTAATTGATTTCTCTAGAATATAAAGTTCTTAATACTGCAAATACATAAGATTGAATAATTGCAACTGCTGATTCCAGTATTAATAATGTAATTTGTCTAATTAATAGTAATAATATAATTATATTATTAATAGAAGGTCCTGTATTCCCTAATAATGTTAATAATAAATTACCAGCAATTATATTAGCAGTTAATCGAACTGCTAAATTTCCTGTTCGAATAATATTACTAATTGTTTCAATACAAACTAGAAATGGTATTAAAACTCTTGATGTTCCTTGAGGAACTAAATGAGTAAATATGTGTTGAGTATTATTAATTCAACCATAAATTATGAAACATATTCATAAAGGTAATGCTATAGTTAATGTAAAAATTAAATGTCTAGTTCTTGTAAAAATACAGGGAAATAATCCTATAAAATTATTTAATAAAATTATTGAAAATAATGATATAAAAATAAAAGTGGATCCTGAGTAACTTTTTGGGTTTAATAAAGTTTTGAATTCTTTGTGTAAAGATATTAAAATAAAATTTCATATAATATTCCATTGGGAAGGGATTAATCAATAAGTTGATGGAATAATTAATAGTCCTATGAATGAACTTAATCAATTTAATGATACATTTAAAATTCTTGGTCATAGGAATTCTTTCAATTACAATAGGTTGTAGTGGCGCTTGTAGCCGAATTAACATTCCTTTCTCAAATTAACTGTAATTCTACTTGACAGACTAATTTTGTTTTGCATAAGATTAATAGAATGCGAATTCTTCGATCATAAGCTTCCAATCAAAATTTTTGCTTGAATTTTAGTACAACTATATCTACATTTTTTTATATACCTACCATATATATGCTATTATTACTAATTAAAACTAGGTTATTTATACCTACTATATCTGCTTTATCTTTATTATTTTGTTCTATGATTTAGTTCTTATTTAGTTATACCTACGTTACTTTACCTTATTAAGGTTAAATTCTAATTAGAAGTACCGACTTTCGAATTACTTTCATATCGAAACATTCGATCTTCCGGTTTTGTCATTTGCTAATCTAGAAATTGCCACTTGTTGTAAACAATATTAATGTTTACACTGACATTTATCATTATGTCTTTTTAAGATCTTGAAAATCACGCCACTCGCGATGATTAAGAAAGAACAAAAAAGTCCTACAAGTTGCGGTAAGCTAAGCTTAAGAACGCGGTGGTTCGCCCCTTTCAGTTTGATCTTTCAAAGAGTGAAGATCTCATAATTTTTTATTCGAGCTTCGATACCGTGTGAAATTTCTGAGTCTAAAGTGTGACTCACGCGGTTTCTTTTAAAAATCGAAAGTTCAAATTAGAAGTCGTTTCGAAATGTTCGCGATAATCGAAATAAAATAATTCGGAAGAGTCGCGATATTTTGTTCAACGAAAGTAATCATGATAAATAAAACTTTTGCAAAGAGAGAGGTTTCCCGAAATCCAGCATAAGGATTCAGCATCTTCTGAGATCGAGTTCCCGTGGACATGGCAGCATCCTCTCCATCTCATCTTTACTTTGGATGCGGCATATTCGCTATTAACTACATGAAACTTATTTGGCTTTGAAAGGACAAAAAAAAATATAAAGTTTTCGGAAATCAAAGCTCACTTTTGCTTATAAATCTTCCACTTTAAATACATATAAATTCTGCTTTCTTCAATTTTAAAATAGAAGAAAATCCCATAGTTTTGAAGTTATAAAAAAAAGGTGAAAAAATAAATATATTTATCTACCTAAATATACACATATTGGTGTCTATACCAGTTCTCTCATGAGGAAGAAGAAGCAGTAATGACGTAGTGATTTTTTTTTGAGGAGAAAAATTAATAAAATTAAATTTAGGATTCCCCGTGCAAAAGAAAAAAAATAGATAGAGAATACTTATTAAATCATTAGCTTCTAAAATGTGTGTTAAAAATCATTAAAAACTAAAAATACATGGAATAATGTGAAACAAAATATATATACCTAAATATACACACAGTATATACATATAAATATATGTACTGTCACCTATATTAGTGAGCGAATTTTTCGTGTAAAACCAGCATTTTTCTCGATTAGACACATTTTTTATACTCAGTTGAGCAGAGCTCACAGAGTATATTACGTTTGATTGGATAACGGTTGGTTGTACAGGTATAAAGGAATCGAGGTAGATATAGACTTCCATATATCAAAGTCATCAGGATCGAAAAAAATTTGATTGAGCCATGCCCGTCCGTTAACACGATAACTTGAGTAAATTTTGAGGTATCTTGATGAAATTTGGTACGTAGGTTCCTGAGCACTCATATCAGTTCGCTATTTAAAATGAACGATATCGGACTATAACCACGCCCACTTTTTCGATATCGAAAATTTCGAAAAACCGTAAAAGTGCAATAATTCATTACCAAAGACAGATAAAGCGATGAAACTTGGTAGGTGCGTTGAACCTATGATGCAGAATAGAAAATTAGTAAAATTTTGGACAATGGGCGTGGCACCGCCCACTTTTAAAAGAAGGTAATTTAAAATTTTCCAAGCTGTAATTTGGCAGTCGTTGAAGATATTATGATGAAATTTGGCAGGAACGTTACTCCTATTACTATATGTACGCTTAATAAAAATTAGCAAAATCGGAGAAGGACCACGCCCACTTTTAAAAAAAATTTTTTTTAAAGTAAAATTTTAACAAAAAATTTAATATCTTTACAGTATATAAGTAAATTATGTCAAAATTCAACTCCAGTAATGATATGGTGCAACAAAATACAAAAATAAAAGAAAATTTCAAAATGGGCGTGGCTCCGCCCTTTTTCATTTAATTGTCTAGGATACTTTTAATGCCATAACTCGAACAAAGATTTACCAATCCTTATAGATTTTATTACGCTAACTGTTTTCTGTGAAAATGGGCAAAATCGGTTGAAGCCGCGCCCAGTTTTTATACACAGTCGTCCGTCTGTATTTCCGCATGGCGGTTAACACGATAACTTGAGCAAAAATCGACATATCTTTACTGAACTTAGTTCATGTACTTATCTGAACTCGCTTTATATTGGTAAAAAAATGAACGAAATCCTACTATGACCACGCCCACTTTTTCGATATCGAAAATTACGAAAAATGAAAAAATGCCATAAATCTATACCAAATACGAAAAAAGGGATGAAACATGGTAATTGGATTGGTTTATTGACGCGAAATATAACTTTAGAAAAAACTCTGTAAAATGGTTGTGACACCGTGACGAAATAAAAAACCCTTGAAATCTTGGCAGGTATTACATACATATATAAATTAGCGGTATCCAACAGATGATGTCCTGGGTCACCTTGGTCCACATTTTGGTCGATATCTGGAAAACGCCTTCACATATACAACTACCACCACTCCCTTTTAAAACTCTCATTAATACCTTTAATTTGATACTAATATCGTACAAACAGGTTCTAGAGTCACCCCTGGTCCACCTTTATGGCGATATATCGAAAAGGCGTCCACCTATAGAACTAAGCCCCACGCTCTTTTAAAATACTCATTAACACCTTTCATTTGATACCCATATCGTACAAACATATTCTAGAGTCACCCCTGGTCCAACTTTATGGCGATATCTCGAAAAGGCGACCACCTATAGAACGAAGGCCCACTCCCTTTTAAAAATACTCATTAACACCTTTCATTTGATACCCATATCGTACAAACAAAGTCTAGAGTCACCCCTGGTACAACTACCACCACTCCCTTTTAAAACCCTCATTAATACCTTTAATTTGATACCCATATTGTACAAACACATTCTAGAGTCACCCCTGGTCCACCTTTATGGCGATATTTCGAAACGGCGACCACCTATACAACTAGCACCACTCCCTTTTAAAACCCTCATTAATACCTTTAATTTGATACCCATATCGTACAAACGAAGTCTAGATTCAGCCCTGGTCCACCTTTATTGCGATACCTCGAAAAGGCGTCCACCTATAGAACTAAGGCCCACTCCCTTTTAAAATACTCATTAACACCTTTCGTTTGATACCCATATTGTACAAACACATTCTAGAGTCACCCCTGGTCCACCTTTATGGCGATATTTCGAAACGGCGTCCATCTATAGAACTAAGGCCCACTCCATTTTAAAATACTCATTAACACCTTTCGTTTGATACCCATATTGTACAAACGCATTCTAGAGTCACCACTGGTCCACCTTTTTGGCGATATCTCGAAAAGGCGACCACCTATACAACTACCACCACTCCCTTTTAAAACCCTCATTAATACCCGAACTTAACCTTCCTTACTTGTGTTTTTTTAATTATGTTAATGGACTTTCTAAGCATTTATTAAAATGAAATTTGGGGTTAAAGTGTATTAAAAATTACTAGAACTATAACAAATGTGATTAACTAGTTGATTAGTGTTCCTTACATTAACTTAGCATTATTAAATGTGCGATAAAGTGCGATTAAAATAAAAAAAAAAATCGCATGCGCAAGTTTCACCTCATTGTGATTTTTAATAAATTATTTAGTTCGAAGACTACGTAGGAAAGGGAAATAAATAATTTTTTTTTGTTTTTGTTTAACATATAAACCGAAAAGAACAACAAGTTTAGATGTTAATAATTTTCGATTTCCAGCATACATTCTGTTCCAGGTCCTCTGCTGAAAGATCTTTCAACGCTGGAGCCGTAAGTGGTGAGTTAACTCTGTTTTAGTTATTTTTCTCACATATATTTTGGTTATGCTGTGTTGGTGAGCACATGATATACACATTATTCATTTCTCTTTTCGCATAATTTTTCTAACTTAGATAAAGTTGGTATTGCCAGATTGGTACAAAGGGGTACCAAAATACTTCTTTTTTTGCTCGCGATTTTAATCATGCAAAGTAATAATCAAACAACTACATTAGACAGAAAAATGCTTAAATATGTAAGTTTGTAAACTATGTTAGTTTTTTTTGCTTAGAAAACTATATTAAAATGTTAAAAGAAAGAATATGAAAATGTTAAATAATATTAGTTTTAAAGAAAAACTTTCATATTGTTATGCAACCGAATTAGCCCGTAAAATATATATATATATTTTTTATCAGAATTCTAAATCTGTGTACAAATATCGAAAGGAAATTTTTTTGATAATTTTAAAATGCTTTTTTTTAAAGAATTTTTTAATGTTAGTTGCAACATAAGCTTTTATTTCAAAATAGCGAAGCCTTTCACTTAAGGTTAATTATGGTTGAATTTAAGTTTTTGGTTTATTTAATAAATATTGTTTTTTACACTAAGAGCAGGAATTTTTCATGAATGAAAAACATCTGGTGCTGAAACTAAAATTCGAATTTGTTAATTTATTGGTAAAATTACTCGATTATCTACATCTAATAATCGAAAATTATGATTGATTATTTCATTTGTTGGAATTATATATTTATAAAATCTGAATATTCATATTTTCAGTATCATTGATGTCCAATAGTTTTAATGTTATTGATGGTTCATTAATGTCATCTAGTAAATATAATAATCGAAGTGATGGGAAAGCAATAAATAATAGTATAATTGTTGGAAGAATTGTTCAAATTATTTCAATAGTTTGTCCATGTAATAAATTTCGATTCGTATATTTATTAAAGAGTAATATAAATATTAAGTAACTTACTAAAGTTTTAATTATAACTAGAATTATTAATGTATGACCATGAAAAAGGTTAATTGTTGTATTAAAGGCGATGCACTGTCTTGAAGTCTAATAGTGGCTCATGTTGTCGTTTAATTTCTAATAAAAGTAAAATCTTTATATATGAAGCTTAAATACATTGCACTAATCTGCCATATTAGAAATTAGTTAGTAAAGGTAAATCAGAAAATCTGTGTTCTCTTGGAGCAGTATTTTGGAACCATTCAATTGAAGATCTAAATTGTATAGGATATAATGCAATTCGTTTAGAAATTATACTTTCTCAAATAATAAATAAAAATAATAAAATTCTTATTAATGAAAGAGATGAACCAATTGTAGAGGTAACATTATCATGTAGTATAAGCATCTGGATAATCTGAATATCGTCGTGGTATTCCTGCTAAATCTAGGAAATGTTGAGGGAAGAATGTTAAGTTTACACCTAAAAATATAATTAAAAATTGAGTTTTTAATCAAATAGGATTTAAAGTTAATCCTGTAAATAAAGGATATCAATGGATGAACCCAGCTATAAAGCAAATACTGCACCTATAGATAAACGTAGTGAAAATGAGCCACTACATAGAAGTATCATGTAAAATAATATGAATTGATGAATTAGCTAATACTACACTTGTTAAACCCCCAACAGTAAATAAGAACAAGTGAGGAAGGTTAAGTTCGGGTGTAACCGAACATTACATACTCAGTTGAGAGCTATGGTGACAACATAAGGGAAAATAACCATGTAGGAAAATGAACCGAGGGAAACCCTGGAATGTGTTTGTATGACATGTGTATCAAATGAAAGGCATTAAAGAGTATTTTATGAGGGAGTGGGCCATAGTTCTATAGGTGGACGCCATTTAGAGATATCGCCATAAAGGTGGATCAGGGTTGACTCTAGAATTTGTTTGTACGATATGGGTATCAAATGAAAGGTGTTAATGAGTATTTTAAAAGGGAGTAATCCTTAGTTCCATAGGTGGACGCCGTTTCGAGATATTTCCATAAAGGTGGACCAGGGGTGACCATAGAATTTTTTTGTACAATATGGGTATCAAAAGAAAGGTGTTAATGAGTATTTTAAAAGGGAGAGATCCTTAGTTCCATAGGTGGACGCCGTTTCGAGACATCGCCATATAGGTGGACCAGGGGTGACCCTAGAATTTGTTTGTACGATATGGGTATCAAATTAAAGGTATTAATGAGGGTTTTAAAAGGGAGTGGTGGTAGTTTTATAGGTGGTCGCCTTTTCGAGATATCGCCAAAAAGGTGGACCAGGGGTGACTCTAGAATGCGTTTGTACAATATGGGTATCAAACGAAAGGTGTTAATGAGTATTTTAAAAGGGAGTGGGCCTTAGTTCTATAGGTGGACGGCGTTTCGAAATATCGCCACAAAGGTGGACCAGGGGTGACTCTAGAATGTGTTTGTACAATATGGGTATCAAACGAAAGGTGTTAATGAGTATTTTAAAAGGGAGTGGGCCTTAGTTCTATAGGTGGACGCCTTTTCGAGGTATCGCAATAAAGGTGGACCAGGGGTGACTCTAGATTTTGTTTGTACGATATGGGTATCAAATTAAAGGTATTAATGAGGGTTTCAAAAGGGAGTGGTGGTAGTTGTATAGGTGGTCGCCTTTTCGAGATATCGCCATAAAGGTGGACCAGGGGTGACTCTAGAATGCGTTTGTACATTATGGGTATCAAACGAAAGGTGTTAATGAGTATTTTTAAAGGGAGTGGACCTTAGTTTTATAGGTGGACGCCGTTTCGAAATATCGCCATAAAAGTGGACCAGGGGTGACTATAGAATGTGTTTGTACGATATGGGTATCAAATTAAAGGTATTAATGAGGGTTTTAAAAGGGAGTGGTGGTAGTTGTATAGGTGGTCGCCTTTTCGAGATATCGCCATAAAGGTGGACCAGGCGTGACTCTAGAATACGGTTGTACAATATGGGTATCAAACGAAAGGTGTTAATGAGTATTTTAAAAGGGAGTGGGCTTTAGTTCTATAGGTGGACGCCTTTGCGAGGTATCGCAATAAAGGTGGACCAGGGGTGACTCTAGAATATATTTGTACGATATGGGTATCAAATGAAAGGTGTTAATGAGTATTCTAAAAGAGCGTGGGGCTTAGTTCTATAGGTGGATGCCTTTTCGATATATCGCCATAAAGGTGGACCAGGGGTGACTCTAGAATATATTTGTACGATATGGGTATCAAATGAAAAGTGTTAATGAGTATTCTAAAAGAGCGTGGGGCTTAGTTCTATAGGTGGACGCCTTTTCGATATATCGCCATAAAGGTGGACCAGGGGTGACTCTAGAACCTTTTTGTACGATATTAGTATCAAATTAAAGGTATTAATGAGAGTTTTAAAAGGGAGTTGTGGTAGTTGTATATGTGAAGGCGTTTTCCAGATATCGACCAAAATGTGGACCAGGGTGACCCAGGACATCATCTGTTGGATACCGCTAATTTATTTATGTATGTAATACCTGCCAAGATTTCAAGGGTTTTTTATTTCGCCCTGCAGAACTTTTTCATTTTCTTCTATTTAATATGGTAGGTGTCACAACCAATTTACAGAGTTTTTTCTAAATTTATATTTCGCGTCAGTAAACCACTCCCACTTTTTTTTTTTTTTTTTTTTTTAAACCACTCCAACCATGTTTCATCCCTTTTTTCGTATTTGGTATAGAATTATGGCATTTTTTTCCTTTTTCGTAATTTTCGATATCGAAAAAGTGGGCGTGGTCATAGTCGGATTTCGTTCATTTTTTTTACTAAGATAAAGTGAGTTCAAATAAGTACGTGAACTAAGTTCAGTAAAGATATGTCGATTTTTGCTCAAGTTATCGTGTTAACCGCCATGCGGAAGGACAGACGGACGACTGTGTATAAACACTGGGCGTGGCTTCAACCGATTTTGCCCATTTTCACAGAAAACAGTTAGCGCCATAAAATCTATGCCCCTACCAAATTTCAAAAGGATTGGTAAATTTTTGTTCGACTTATGACATTAAAAGTATCCTAGACAAATTAAATGAAAAAGGCCAGAGCCACGCCCATTTTGAAATTTTCTTTTATTTTTGTATTTTGTTGCACCATATCATTACTGGAGTTGAATTTTGACATAATTTAAATAAATAAAAAATAAATGTAAGGCGCGATAACCTCCGAAGAGATCTAAGGCCGAGCTTCTCTTCCAATTTGCGTCGTGCTCCTCTTGATTTTCCCTACAAATTGGCCGGACGGGACCTACATGTTTTATGCCGACTCCGAACGGCATCTGCAAAGCAGATGAGTTTTCACTGAGAGCTTTTCGTGGCAGAAATACACCTGGAGTGCTTGCCAAACACTGCCGAGGGGCGACCCCGCTTAGAAAAATTTTCTTCTAATTGAAAAATCTTATTTCTAAAATTTTGATGTTGCTTTGCCCGGGAGTTGAACCCAGGGCATACGGTGTGATAGGCGGAGCACGCTACCCATCACACCACGGTGGCCGCCATTGACATAATTTACTTATCTAATATATAAAATTCTTCTGTCACGGTTTTAGAGGCTGAACTCCTCCGAAACTGCTTAACCGATTCTCATGAAATTTTGTGAGCATATTGGGTAAGTCTGAGGATCGGCCAACGTCTACCTTTTTTGCGCTACGGGTCTAGGGTCTTGAGATCGAAACGTGGACCCGGGTAACCCTAGAATGTGTTTATACAATATATATATCAAATGAAAGCTATTGATCAGTGCTATAGTACAGGATAATTTTCATACTCCTGGGTGACTAGAGTCTTGAGATATAGGCCAAAACGTGGACCCGGATACCCCTAGAATGTGTTTATACAATATGGATGTCAAATGCAAGCTGTTGATGTGTGCTATAGTACAGGATGATTTCCATACAACTGGGAGGCTAGGGTCTCGAGATATAGCCCAAAACGTGGACCCGGGTACCCCTAGAATGTGTTTATACAATATGGATATCAAATGAAAGCTGCTGATGAGTGCTATAGTACAGGATAATTTTCATACAACTGGGAGGCTAGGGTCTCGAGATATAGCCCAAAAGGTGGACCCGGGTACCCCTAGAATGTGTTTATACAATATGGATATCAAATGAAAGCTGTTGATGAGTGCTTTGTACAGGATAATTTTCATAACCCTGGGTGACTAGGTTCTCGAGATATAGGCCAAAACGTGGACCCGGATACCCCTAGAATGTGTTTATACAATATGGATGTCAAATGAAAGCTATTGATGTCTGCTATAGTACAGGATAATTTTTATACAACTGGGAGGCTAGGTTCTCGAGATATAGGCCAAAACGTGGACCCGGATACCCCTAGAATGTGTTTATACAATATGGATGTCAAATGAAAGCTATTGATGTCTGCTATAGTACAGGATAATTTTTATACAACTGGGAGGCTAGGGTCTCGAGATATAGCCCAAAACGTGGACCCGGGTACCCCTAGAATGTGTCTATACCATATGGATATCAAATGAAGGCTGTTGATGCGTGCTTTAGTAGAGGGTAATTTTTATACCCCTGGGTGACTAGGGTCTTGGGATATAGGCCAAAACGTGGACCCAGGTACCCCTAGAATGTGTTTATACAATATGGATAACAAATGAAAGCTGTTGATGAGTGATTTAGTACAGGATAATTTTCATACCCCTGGGTGACTAGGGTCTGGAGATATAGGCCAAACGTGGGCCCGTGAACGCCTAGACAATGGTTTTACATTGTGGGTATCCAATTGAAGCTGTTGATGAGTGCTTTAGTACAGGGTAGTTTTCATACCTATTGGTGAATGGGTTTCGAAATATAGGCCAAAACGTAGATCAGGGTAATACTAGGATGTGTTTTTACATTATGGGAATCAAATTGAAGCTGTTGATGTGTGCTTTAATACAGAGTAAGTTTTATGCCGCTGGGTGGCTAGGGTCTCGAGATATAGGCCGAAACGTGGACCCGGATACACCTAGAATGTGTTTTTACATTATGGGTATCAAATTGCAGCTGCTGATGTATGCTTTAGTACGGAGTAAGCTTTACACTGCTGAGTGACTTGGGTGTCGAGATATAGGCCAAAACATGGACCCGGATACCCCTAGAATATGTGTGTATTATGGATATCAAATGAAAGCTGTTGCTGAGACCTTTAAAGTTCATTGTGATATTCGATTTAGTCGCATCAACCTGGCAAAACTGATAAATATGCATGCGAAGCCGAAATAAAGACAAGAATTAATCTTACCCACATACCTATTTACATACGTCCTATTCGATTTGCCTGAAATTTCGTATATAAATTTGCCTATATTAGTATTTACGATGCTTTTTTTCCGGGAAATATACCAGAGACGGACTGGGACTGTGATTAGGACTAGGACAGGGACTGAGACTGATACTCGGAATGGGACTGGAACAAAATACATACCATCCTCTGGGACTGGCAATAAGAGATGAAGAAGAAGGAGAAAAACCTGAGAAAAGAGAAAGAGAGAAGGAGACTGAGAAAGATATAGAAAGAGACGAAGATGGAGATGAAGCGAAAAAGACGGAGGGAGGAGTGAATAAAAAGATTAGGAAAAAGTGTAGAGGGGTAGGGCAGAGTTAGGCGGAAAAAGCTTATTAAAATGTATGCAGATAAGCCAAATTTAGGGCAGAACAATGTCTGCCGGGTTTGCTAATATATTGTAAAGATATTAAATTTTTTGTTAAAATTTTACTTTAAAAAAAATTTTGTTTTAAAAGTGGGCGTGGTGCTTCTCCGATTTTGCTAATTTTTATTAAGCGTACATATAGTAATAGGAGTAACGTTCCTGCCAAATTTCATCATAATATCTTCAACGACCGCCAAATTACAGCTTGGAAAAATTTAAAATTACCTTCTTTTAAAAGTGGGCGGTGCCACGCCCATTGTCCAAAATTTTACTAATTTTCTAATCTGCATCATAAGTTCAACACACCTACCAAGTTTCACCGCTTTATCTGTCTTTGGTAATGAATTATTGCACTTTTTCGGTTTTTCGAAATTTTCGATATCGAAAAAGTGGGCGTAGTTATAGTCTGATATCGTTCATTTTTTACAGCGATCTGAGATGAGTGCTCAGGAATCTACGTACCAAATTTCATCAAGATACCTCAAAATTTACTCAAGTTATCGTGTTAACGGGCGGACGGACGGACGGACGGACATGGCTCAATCAATTTTTTCGATCAATTTTTTCGATCCTGATGATTTTGATATATGGAAGTCTATATCTATCTCGATTCCTTTATACCTGTACAACCAACCGTTATCCAATCAAACTTAATATACTCTGTGAGCTCTGCTCAACTGAGTATAATAAAAACCCTAAAGATCATAGTATTGTTGGGGAATATATCAGATGAGTTCCATGTTATGTTGCTAATCAACTAAAACTTTTAATACCTGTAGGGACAGCAATAATTATAGTTGCTGAAGTGAAATAAGCTCGTGTATCTACATTTATTCCTACTGTAAATATGTGATGAGCTCATACAATAAAACCTAATAATCCAATTGCTATTATAGCATAAATTATTCCTAAAGAACCAAAGGTTCGTTTTTTTTTCCTGATTCTTGTCTAATAATATGGGAAATTATTCCAAATCCAGGTAAAATTAAAATATAAACTTCTGGATGACCAAAAAATCAAAATAAATGTTTGTATAAAATAGGATCTCCACCACCTGCAGGGTCAAAAAATGAGGTATTTAAATTTAATTTAATAATATAGTAATAGCACCTGCTAGAACTGGTAAAGATAAAGGAAGTAAAAGAGCAGTTAATATTACTGCTCATACAAATAAAGGAATTCTATCAAATGTAATACCTGTTGATCGTATATTAATAACGGTAGTAAAAAAATTTACTGCTCCTAAAATAGAAGAGATTCCAGCTAAATGTAAAGAAAAAACAAGTAAGGAAAGTTAATTTCGGGTGTAACCGAACATTACATACTCAGTTGAGAGCTATGGTGACAACATAAGGGAAAATAACCATGTAGGAAAATGAACCGAGGGAAATCCTGGAATGTGTTTGTATGACATGTGTATCAAGGCATTAAAGAGTATTTTATGAGGGAGTGGGCCATAGTTCTATAGGTGGACGCCATTTAGGGATATCGCCATAAAGGTGGATCAGGGTTGACTCTAGAATTTGTTTGTACGATATGGGTATCAAATGAAAGGTGTTAATGAGTATTTTAAAAGGGAGTAATCCTTAGTTCCATAGGTGGACGCCGTTTCGAGATATCACCATAAAGGTGGACCAGGGGTGACCCTAGAATTTGTTTGTACGATATGGGTATCAAATTAAAGGTATTAATGAGGGTTTTAAAAGGGAGTGGTGGTAGTTGTAAAGGTGGTCGCCTTTTCGAGATATCGCCATAAAGGTGTTCCAGGGGTGACTCTAGAATGCGTTTGTACAATATGGGTATCAAACGAAAGGTGTTAATGAGTATTTTAAAAGGGAGTGGGCCTTAGTTCTATAGGTGGACGCCGTTTCGAAATATCGCCATAAAGGTGGACCAGGGGTGACCCTAGAATGTGTTTGTACAATATGGGTATCAAACGAAAGGTGTTAATGAGTATTTTAAAAGGAAGTGGTCCTTAGTTCTATAGGTGGGCGCCGTTTCGAAATATCGCCATAAAGGTGGACCAGGGGTGACTCTAGAATGTGTTTGTACAATATGGGTATCAAACGAAAGGTGTTAATGAGTATTTTAAAAGGGAGTGGGCCTTAGTTCTATAGGTGGACGCCGTTTCGAAATATCGCCATAAAGGTGGACCAGGGGTGACTCTAGACTTTGTTTGTACGATATGGGTATCAAATTAAAGGTATTAATGAGGGTTTTAAAAGGGAGTGGTGGTAGTTGTATATGTGGTCGCCTTTTCGAGATATCGCCATAAAGGTGGACCAGGGGTGACTCTAGAATGCGTTTGCACAATATGGGTATCAAACGAAAGGTGTTAATGAGTATTTTTAAAGGGAGTGGGCCTTAGTTCTATAGTTGGACGCCGCACAGTGTTTCGTGTAGAACAAGCTAGCTGGACAAAATTATTTTATGAGGTTTTCCGTTTCATATGCAGTCATTTAATACAACTACGTCATTTTTTTCAGCCATATGTTCTTTTTTTTATTTTTTTTCAAAATTTTACTTCATATGCATACATTTGCTTATTTCATATACAGTAACTCATGTGAATAAGTGACATAGATCCAAAAAAAATGCAAAGGACTTAAGAATATTACTTTATTGTACTTAAATTGAATGGAATACAAATCACAATACTCTAAAAAATTCTAAAAATTTGGAAAAAAAATTAAAATTTTTTATGAAAATTCGTCGAATTTTTTAAATATAATTTAGTTTTTGTTATAGATCGGGACAAATTTTCTTATGGGAAATTAGTTAAAATAAATTTGCGAAAGCGAAAATTGTAAGAATTATCCAAAAAGGGAGTGACTCTACATATGTACATACATATTTTGTATTTATTTGAGTATTTATTCTGGCACTACAATTTTTACAGAATTATTTTATAGTACCAGTCAGGAATGTAAAAGTGAATTACAATAATAATAATAACAATGTAAATAATTAAATTAATTATGTGAAAATTACTTATTACAAAAACTTAAAAGTAAAATATCATACAAAGTAGAAAAGACAATAGATTTAAATTGAATAAAACCTGATCCAACAAAAAGTTATAGGGTAGGTTATCTTTTATAATTATGTTATTATTCGCTATCATCACTTTCATTGGATGAGTAACTTGTGGGATAGTCATGAACATCAGCAACACTACTGTGAAAGCTTGAAACAACTGGGGTATTTATTGACTCCTCAACATTATCGGGGGACAGTAAATTTAAGACTTCTGAAGTCAGACTTTTAAATTTTTTCTTAGGTATCTCCCTAAAACTGTTAACTAAAGGATCCGATGTTATAAGCAACATATTCATAAGATCTCTATTCGTGGCTTCACGCGACTGCATTTGTGTGTTATCAGCCCTGAATCGTCTCAAATCTTTGTTACGGGCTTCCTGTGCTTCCTCGGAAAGTTGACCAATAGGTAAAATTGCTGATTTTATAATATCAGTACTATGCACTAAGAATTTATGAACTGTAACAGGCATATTAAACCATGGATAGAGATCTATGTATAGTTTTTTAGTCTCTACCGCAAATTTTTAAAATTTGTGGATATTTATATTGTACCCAGATGCTAATGCGCGGAGGAGAGTGTCGAATCTTTTGATGAGCGTTACATCCAATCCCGTAATCTCAGCACTAACCTCAGAATTTTCGAAAAACCTACGAGCAGTGTTGCCGTCATTGGTGTTGCCGAAACCTGGTTTTGGTTTATCTTCATCAAGCCATTGTATGTACCTGTTTTTATGCCTTGGTGACTGATGCGGTAGGTTGTGGCATGTTGAAGTCAATGATCTTCGCCTTTTTGCTTTTGGTGTGATCTTGTTGACCTTGCGCGTTTATTTTTGTATGTTTTATGGCTACGTGTTTGTTCCCTGTACCAGGGAATTGGTTTTGCCGTTTGTAGATCAGCTTTAAAGGTTCAAATATCTCGTCGGAGCTGGTAGGTACATACATCCTATTTGATATGAAGAGATAAATAAATCTACAAAAAAAAATTAAAAATAGATGTGCAAAGAATTTGCCATGGTTTTTTCTTTCGACTATTAGAGAATACTTGCGACTATAACATATGTAAAATTAATCCCGGATGTCCACGGATGTACATATGTAAGTTTTTTGTCCCTAAAGTTAAACATATAGGGAAAAAATATCTTTTCTTCTTAATAACGGAATGTTAAATATATTGAAAATACTCTAATTGTGAAAGAATTACTATTAGAAAATTTTACTTACCTTCGAGCTTAGAATCCATCAAAAAAATTATGTAAAAGTGTTCACTTAAAAGAAATATGAATCTTAATATTCACCAAGAATTTTGAAAATTAATCAATGCATTTTACGGCCACTCCTGCCTTCTTACTTCAATTACTCAATATATATGAGCAAAAATATCAAAAAAAGCAAAAGTCCCGTTATTTTGTTTGTTTTCTTTCATTTCTCATTACACTTTTCTTGGAATAAGAACTTTGTTTTTGTCCAGCTAGCTTGTTCTACACGAAACACTGTGCGCTGTTTCGAAATATCGCCATAAAAGTGGGGTGACTATAGAATGTGTTTGTACGATATGGGTATCAAATTAAAGGTATTAACGAGGGTTTTAAAAGGTATAGGTGTATAGGTGGTCGCCTTTTCCAGATATCGCCATAAAGGTGGACCAGGCGTGACTCTAGAATACGGTTGTACAATATGGGTATCAAACGAAAGGTGTTAATGAGTATTTTAAAAGGGAGAGGGCCTTAGTTCTATAGGTGGACGCCTTTTCGAGGTATCGAAATAAAGGTGGACCAGGGGTTACTCTAGACTTTGTTTGTACGATATGGGTATCAAATGAAAGATGTTAGTGAGTATTTTTAAAAGGGCCTTTTCGATATATCGCCATAAAGGTGGACCAGGGGTGACTCTAGAACCTGTTTGTACGATATTAGTATCAAATTAAAGGTATTAACGAGAGTTTTAAAAGGGAGTGGTGGTAGTTGTATATGTGAAGGCGTTTTCCAGATATCGACCAAAATGTGGAGTAGGGTGACCCAGGACATCATCTGTTGGATACCGCTAATTTATTTATGTATGTAATACCTGCCAAGATTTCAAGGGTTTTTTATTTCGCCCTTCAGAACTTTTTGATTTTCTTCTATTTAATATGGTAAGTGTCACAACCATTTTACAGAGTTTTTTCTAAAGTTATATTTCGCGTCAATAAACCAATCCAATTACCATGTTTCATCCCTTTTTTCGTGTTTTAAAAGGGAGTGGTGGTAGTTGTATAGGTGGTCGCCTTTTAGAGATATCGCCATAAAGGTGGACCAGGGGTGACTCTAGAATGCGTTTGTAAAATATGGGTATCAAACGAAAGGTGTTAATAAGTATTTTTAAATGGAGTGGGCCTTAGTTCTATAGGTGGACGCCGTTTCGAAATATCGCCATAAAAGTGGACCAGGGGTGACTCTAGAATGTGTTTGTACGATATGGGTATCAAATTAAAGGTATTAATGAGGGTTTTAAAAGGGAGTGGTGGTAGTTGTATAGGTGGTCGCCTTTTCGAAATATCGCCATAAAGGTGGACCAGGCGTGGCTCTAGAATACGGTTGTACAATATGGGTATCAAACGAAAGGTGTTAATGAGTATTTTAAAAGGGAGTGGGCCTTAGTTCTATAGGTGGACGCCTTTGCGAGGTATCGCAATAAAGGTGGACCAGGGGTGACTCTAGAATTTGTTTGTACGATATGGGTATCAAATGAAAGGTGTTAATGAGTATTTTAAAGAGGCGTGGGCCTTAGTTCTATAGGTGGACGCCTTTTCGAGATATCGTCATAAAGGTGGACCAGGGTTGACTCTAGAATTTTTTTGTACTATATGAGTATCAAATGAAAGGTGTTAATGAGTATTTTAAAAGGGAGTGGGCCTTAGTTCTATAGGTGGACGCCTTTTCGGAATATCGTTATAAAGGTGGACCAGGGTTGACTCTAGAATACATTTGTACAATATGGGTATGAAATGAAAGGTGTTAATGAGTACTTTAAAAGGGCGTGGGCCTTAGTTCTGTAGGTGGACGCCTTTTCGAGATATCGCCATAAAGGTGGCCCAGGGGTGACTCTAGAATTTGTTTGTACGATATGGGTATCAAATGAAAGGTGTTAATGAGTATTGTAAAAGGGAGTGGGCCTTAGTTCTATAGGTGGACGCCTTTTCGAGATATCGCCATAAAGGTGGACCAGGGGTGACTCTAGAATTTGTTTGTACGATATGGGTATAAAATGAAAGGTGCTAATGAGTATTTTAAAAGGGAGTGGACCCATTTTACAAATTTTTTTTCTAAAGTTATATTTTGCATCAATATACCAATACAATTATCATGTTTCATCCCTTTTTTCGTATTTTGTATATAATTATGGCATTTTTTTCATATTTCGTAATTTCGATATCGAAAAAGTGGGCGGATTTCGGCCATTTTTTACACCAATACAAAGTGAGTTCAGATAAGTACGTGAACTAAGTTTAGTAAAGATATATCGATTTATGCTCAAGTTATCGTGTTAACGGCCGAATGGAAGGACAGGTGGTCGACTGTGTATAAAAGCTCGGCGTGGCTTCAACCGATTTCGCCCTTTTTCACAGAAAACAGTTACCGTCCTAGAATCTAAGCCTCTACCAAATTTCACAAGGATTGGTAATTTTTTGTTCGACTTATGGCATTAAAAGTATCCTAGACAAATTAAATGAAAAAGGGCGGAGCCACGCCCATTTTGAAATTTTCTTTTATTTTTGTATTTTATTGCACCATATAATTACTGGAATTGAATGTTTAAATAATGTACTTATATACTGTAAAGATATTAACTTTTCTTTTAAATTTTGACTTAAAAAAAAATTTTTTTTAAAGTGGGCGTGGTCGTTCTCCGATTTTGCTAATTTTTATTAAGCATACATATAGTAATAAGAGTAACGTTCCTGCCCAATTTCATCATGATATCTTCAACGACTGCCAAATTACAACTTGCAAAACTTTTAAATTACCTTCTTTTAAAAGTGGGCGGTGCCACGCCCATTGTCCAAAATGTTACTAGTTTTCTATTCTGCGTCATAAGTTCAACTCACCTACTAAGTTTTATCGCTTAATCCGTATTTGGTAATGAATTATCGCACTTTTTGAATTTTTCGAAATTTTCGATATCGAAAAAGTGAGCGTGGTTATAGTCCGATATCGTTCATTTTAAATAGCGATCTGAGATGAGTGCCCCGGAACCTACATACCAAATTTCATCAAAATACCTCAAAATTTACTCAAGTTATCGTGTTAACGGACGGACGGACGGACGAGCGGACATGGCTCAATCGATTTTTTGTTCGATACTGATGATTTTGATATATGGAAGTCTATGTCTATCTCGATTCCTTTATACCTGTACAACCAACCGTTTTCCAATCAAAGTTAATATACTCTGTGAGCTCTGCTCAACTGAGTATAAAAATAACATTGATTTGAATTACATGGATACTGATTCATTCATATATGATATTCAAACTGATGACTTTTATAATGACATTCGTGAAGATATTTCAAAATTTTTCGATGCATCCTCATATCCAAAGGAAAATATTTTTAATTTTCCTCATTTGAATAAGAAGGTTCTAGGTACGATGAAGGATCAATGTAATAGGGAGTTAATAAAAGAGTTTATAGGTTTAAGAGCAAAAATTTAAAATTGATAACGATATAAATGAAACTAAAAAAACTAAGTGAATAAAAAAGTGTGTAACTTCTACATTGAGTTTAAGTGATTTTAGAAAATGTCTGTTGGCAAATAAATTGTATAATACATCAATGTATACATTTGGATCTAAATTACATACGGTTTATACACAAAATATTTATAAAGTAGCTCTAAGCAATATGGATGATAAGCGAATTGTACGAGAAAATCATATTGATACTTATGCTTATGGTCATTGCGAAACTGTATAATAGTACTTTACTTTAATACATTTAAGAAAAAAATAATAAACAATTTATATTTTATATAATTTATTTTTATTAAATAAAAATTTTAAACATAATTGATGACATATTACTGTGTTGTATTTTTCTTTCTGCTCATAATTGTAATGTATTCTTGACTTCAGATAATTATTCAGTTTAATCGGTAGCTGTAGATTTCCAAAACTATCAAAATATTCTTTTTAGTTTTTCTCAATACTTTCATGGTCTTAGCAAGATATGATAAAAAGTCATATGATAATTTGACATCATTTTAAACGAGCGATCTAAAAATCTGTTATCTGTCAGCTGTGTATCTGATAAGAATCTGCTAAATCTGTTACCTAACATATGTGTATCTGATAACAATCTGGTCTGATATCAATTTTACTTATTTTGAACTGTTATATATTAAACTTGACTCGGGTTTTGCTAACAAGGTCACTGTAACCTTTAATAACACTGGACAACGGATTTTAACTTTTTCTCTTTACTAGAAACGCCATTATGAAATTCGTATGTAAAATCATCCCCTGATTTCGAAAATTGCGTTCATTTTTGAATCTATGGTACCGTTTTTGAGATATTTGCAATTAACCGTTATTCGAAAAAACCAAAAAGATGGCTCCCTTTAATTACGTATATCTCACGGACGGGTAAAGCAATTGCAAAAAGTTTTTCGAGATATTAGCTTATCATTTCAGATTTTTGTTTTTTTTTTATGAAAAAATATGAAAAAATTACTCTTTGCGAGGGCAGCATTCCAAAACCACAGCTTTTTATACAGATCATTTTTCTTTACGTAAAGCTCTGTTTAATTAGAAAAAAGATAAGCTATCATCGAAGAAGATCGATGCAAAACTACGTAAGTTATAAGCGATCAAATAAAAATACCCAGGTTGCGCAACTTCAATGTATGTATACATACATATATTAAAGGTATAAAGTGCAAATGGGATATTATCCTGATAAACGAATAACAAAATAACAATGATAATACTTTTTCTTTAAATAAATCAAATAGTGCTTTTAATACTCGAATTGTTTTATAGTAGGTAGAGTGGTTGCATCGAAAGGAAGAGTGGTTGGATTCGAAACCTGCTGTAGGCATGTAGTTATAAACACGTATTTCCGTCACTCATGGGTAAGTATGCAGGTAGATTTTCAAATTATAAGAAACAGAAAATTTTTAAAGCCTACATGTAAAGCAGGTAGTATTTTACTTTTCCCAGCTTCGTATAAAAAGGAACCTTTCTGTCTAGGTAAGTTTTGATTTTTTCAATTTTATTTTTGTTCCGAGTATAAATATGAGTTAATGCGCCTTGAAACCTCAAAACATCTGCAAGGCTCGCCGGAGATAGTTCAGTTCATAAGTCAAATTTCAAAACCGTGGTTTATTAAAAAAAAATAAAATGAGTAAAAGGACGCGAGAATTTATGTGTAATAACGATCCAGATATGTTCTGTTTCATGTGTGGCCAATATACTATCATAAGGCGACGACGAGTGTTCTCAGATCATATGAAAACTTTATACTCCAAGTATTTTGGCATTGAGCCTAAAAATGCTGAAAAACCATGGACACCGAACTCTTTGTGTACATCGTGTCGAGTAGAACTGATTCAGTCGGAATCAGGACAACAAATAAAATTTGATACAGCAATGATATGGAGAGAACCTACTTGCCATTCAAAACAGTGTTATATTTGTCAAACAAAAGTAATTGGCGTTGGAAGATCAAGACAAGTAATCTATGCCAGCGTACCTACAGTGACATTACCAGTACTACATTCAACGGCAGTTGCGGATCCAGTTCCATTGTCAACAGTAATATCTGAGTGCGGGGAATCAAGTTGTACTGAATTTCGCATGAGAAACGAGAGAAACGTTCTGTCACAAGCACAACTTAATGATTGGATAAGAGATTTGGAACTATCCAAGGAAAAGGCCGAGATCCACACTTCTCGTATGCAAAAATTTAAATTTGTGTCATCCGATGTTAAGGTGATATATTGTAGAACTCGCCACGAACCATTTTCCAAACACTATACCAGGAAAGACAGTATATGCTAGTGCAAGGACATTCCTGGTTTATTCAAAGAGTTTGGTCAAACATATGATTCAAAAGACTGGCGATTGTTCATAGACAGCAATAAACTGAGTTTGAAGGCTGTATTATTGCATATTGGTAACAAACAGCCTTCTATCCCGACCGTACATGCAGTAAATACAAAGGAAACCTACGAGGAAATGCAAAAACTACTCAAATTCATCAAATATGAAGAGCATGATTGGAAAATATGTTCTGATCTCAAAGTCGTTGCAATGCTATGCGGTCTACAAAGTGGCTACACCAAGCACTGCTGCTTCCTTTGCAAGTGGGATAGCCGAGCTCGTAAGGACCACTACGTCAGAAAGGATTGGCCGGAAAGAGTCGAGTTTACCGTTGGTGTGGATAACATCAAATACACCCCTCTTGTCAAGAAAGAGAAAATCATACTTCCACCCTTACACATCAAGCTCGGTTTCATTAAAAACTTTGTTAAGGCTTTGGACAAAGTAGGAGGCGGAGTATTCGACTATTTGAAAACAATTTTTCCAGATATTTCTCAAGCCAAGATAAAGGAAGGTATTTTTGTTGGACCACAAATAAAAAAGTTGATCAACAATAATCAATTCAAAAGACTACTCTCATCAGTTGAGGCAGCAGCGTGGGAAACCTTTGAAAAGGTCGTTGCTTCTTTTCTCGGTAGACACAAAAGCCCTAACTACGAGCAGATAGTGAACGACTTAATCAATAAATATGCGAAAATGGCTTAAAGGCTTATTAAAATTAGTTTCCCTAAATTCTATAACTTGTTTACCTAACTAATATTTTCTTTCCAGGCGTAAATATGTCCTTAAAAATTCGCTTTCTGCACTCACATTTGGCTTTTTCCGGCAAATCTTGGCGACGAAAGTGACGAACATGGCGAAAGGTTTAATCAGCAAATGAAATTAATTGAGAATCGATATCAAGGATTCTGGGACGTCGCAATGATGGGTGATTACTGCTGGTTTCTCATAAGGGAAACCGATCCGAAACTGAATAAGCGTCAAAATAGAACACATAATTATTTCGACTACATAGCAAAATCAAATAAAGATTGTTAGAATATAGTATAAACATAAATAAATTAAAAAAAAAAACTTTTAACTAAATAGAAACAGAGCATAGCTAGATATTTCACTCTTCTTTATACCATACATACGTTTTGAGGTATACGTTGAAATTGCGCAACCTGGGTATTTTTATTTGATCGCTTATAACTTACGCAGTTTTTCATACATTTTCTTCGATGATAGCTTATCTTTTTTCTAATTAAACAGAGCTTTACGTAAAGAAAAAATATCTGGATAAAAGGTTGTGGTTTTGGAATGCTGCCCTCGCAAAGAGTAATTTTTTTCATATTTTTTCATAAAAAAAACAAAAATCTGAAATTATAAGCTAATATCTCGAAAACTATCTGGTTCAGCAAAAAACAATGTATAATCCAATTACCATGTTTCATCCCTTTTTTCGTGTTTTAAAAGGGAGTGGTGGTAGTTGTATAAGTGGTCGCCTTTTAGAGATATCGCCATAAAGGTGGACCAGGGGTGACTCTAGAATGCGTTTGTAAAATATGGGTATCAAACGAAAGGTGTTAATGAGTATTTTTAAAGGAAGTGGGCCTTAGTTCTATAGGTGGACGCCGTTTCGAAATATCGCCATAAAAGTGGACCAGGGGTGACTCTAGAATATGTTTGTACGATATGGGTATCAAATTAAAGGTATTAATGAGGGTTTTAAAAGGGAGTGGTGGTAGTTGTATAGGTGGTCGCCTTTTCGAGATATCGCCATAAAGGTGGACCAGGCGTGGCTCTAGAATACGGTTGTACAATATGGGTATCAAACGAAAGGTGTTAATGAGTATTTTAAAAGGGAGTGGGCCTTAGTTCTATAGGTGGACGCCTTTGCGAGGTATCGCAATAAAGGTGGACCAGGGGTGATTCTAGAATTTGTTTGTACGATATGGGTATCAAATGAAAGGTGTTAATGAGTATTTTAAAAGGGCGTGGGCCTTAGTTCTATAGGTGGACGCCTTTTCGAGATATCGGCATAAAGGTGGACCAGGGTTGACTCTAGAATTTTTTTGTACTATATGAGTATCAAATGAAAGGTTTTAATGAGTATTTTAAAAGGGAGTGGGCCTTAGTTCTATAGGTGGACGCCTTTTGGAGATATCGCCATAAAGGTGGCCCAGGGGTGACTCTAGAATTTGTTTGTACGATATGGGTATCAAATGAAAGGTGTTAATGAGTATTTTAAAAGGGAATGGGCCTTAGTTCTATAGGTGGACACCTTTTCGAGATATCGTTATAAAGGTGGACCAGGGTTGACTCTAGAATACGTTTGTACAATATGGGTATCAAATGAAAGGCGTTAATGAGTACTTTAAAAGGGCGTGGGCCTTAGTTCTGTAGGTGGACGCCTTTTGGAGATATCGCCATAAAGGTGGCCCAGGGGTGACTCTAGAATTTGTTTGTACGATATGGGTATCAAATGAAAGGTGTTGATGAGTATTTTAAAAGGGAATGGGCCTTAGTTCTATAGGTGGACACCTTTTCGAGATATCGCAATAAAGGTGGACCAGGGGTGACTCTAGAATTTGTTTGTACGATATGGGTATCAAATGAAAGGTGTTAATGAGTATTTTAAAAGGGCGTGGGCCTTAGTTCTATAGGTGGACGCCTTTTCGAGATATCGGCATAAAGGTGGACCAGGGTTGACTCTAGAATTTTTTTGTACTATATGGGTATCAAACGAAAGGTGTTAATGAGTATTTTAAAAGGGAGTGGGCCTTAGTTCTATAGGTGGACGCCTTTGCGAGGTATCGCAATAAAGGTGGACCAGGGGTGACTCTAGAATTTGTTTATACGATATGGATATCAAATGAAAGGTGTTAATGAGTATTTTAAAAGGGCGTGGGCCTTAGTTCTATAGGTGGACGCCTTTTCGAGATATCGTTATAAAGGTGGACCAGGGTTGACTCTAGAATACGTTTGTACAATATGGGTATCAAATGAAAGGTGTTAATGAGTACTTTAAAAGGGCGTGGGCCTTAGTTCTGTAGGTGGACGCCTTTTGGAGATATCGCCATAAAGGTGGCCCAGGGGTGACTCTAGAATTTGTTTGTACGATATGGGTATCAAATGAAAGGTGTTAATGAGTATTTTAAAAGGGAATGGGCCTTAGTTCTATAGGTGGACACCTTTTCGAGATATCGCCATAAAGGTGGAACAGGGGGGACTCTAGAATTTGTTTGTACGATATGGGTATAAAATGAAAGGTGCTAATGAGTATTTTAAAAGGGAGTGGTCCCATTTTACAAAGTTTTTTTCTAAAGTTATATTTTGCGTCAATATACCAATACAATTATCATGTTTCATCCCTTTTTTTCGTATTTTGTATATAATTATGGCATTTTTTTCATATTTCGTAATTTCGATATCGAAAAAGTGGGCGGATTTCGGCCAATTTTTTACACCAATACAAAGTGAGTTCAGATAAGTACGTGAACTAAGTTTAGTAAAGATATATCAATTTACGCTCAAGTTATCGTGTTAACGGCCGAACGGAAGGACAGGTGGTCGACTGTGTATAAAAACTGGGCGTGGCTTCAACCGATTTCGCCCTTTTTCACAGAAAACAGTTACCGTCCTAGAATCTAAGCCTCTACCAAATTTCACAAGGATTGGTCAATTTTTGTTCGACTTATGGCATTAAAAGCATCCTAGACAAATTAAATGAAATAGGGCGGAGCCACGCCCATTTTGAAATTTTCTTTTATTTTTGTATTTTGTTGCACCATATAATTACTGGAGTTGAATGTTTAAATAATGTACTTATATACTGTAAAGATATTAACATTTCTTTTAAATTTTGACTTTAAAACAATTTTTTTTAAAAGTGCGCGTGGTCGTTCTCCGATTTTGCTAATTTTTATTAAGCATACATATAGTAATAAGAGTAACGTTCCTTCCCAATTTCATCATGATATCTTCAACGACTGCCAAATTACAACTTGCAAAACTTCTAAATTACCTTCTTTTAAAAGTGGGCAGTGCCACGCCCATTGTCCAAAATTTTACTAGTTTTCTATTCTGCGTCATAAGTTCAACTCACCTACCAAGTTTAATCGCTTAATCCGTATTTGGTAATGAATTATCGCACTTTTTGGATTTTTCGAAATTTTCGATATCGAAAAAGTGGGCGTGGTTATAGTCCGATATCGTTCATTTTAAATAGCGATCTGAGATGAGTGCCCCGGAACCTACATACCAAATTTCATCAAAATACCTCAAAATTTACTCAAGTTATCGTGTTAACGGACGGACGGACGGACGAGCGGACATGGCTCAATCGATTTTTTGTTCGATACTGATGATTTTGATATATGGAAGTCTATGTCTATCTCAATTCCTTTATACCTGTACAACCAACCGTTTTCCAATCAAAGTTAATATACCCTGTGAGCTCTGCTCAACTGAGTATAAAAATAACATTGCTTTGAATTACATGGATACTGATTCATTCATATATGATATTCAAACTGATGACTTTTATAATGACATTCGTGAAGATATTTCAAAATTTTTCGATATATCCTCATATCCAAAGGAAAATATTTTTAATTTTCCTCATTTGAATAAGAAGGTTCTAGGTATGATGAAGGATCAATGTAATAGGGAGTTAATAAAAGAGTTTATAGGTTTAAGAGCAAAAATTTAAAATTGATAACGATATAAATGAAACTAAAAAAACTAAGTGAATAAAAAAGTGTGTAACTTCTACATTGAGTTTAAGTGATTTTAGAAAATGTCTGTTGGCAAATAAATTGTATAATACATCAATGTATACATTTGGATCTAAATTACATACGGTTTATACACAAAATATTTATAAAGTAGCTCTAAGCAATATGGATGATAAGCGAATTGTACGAGAAAATCATATTGATACTTATGCTTATGGTCATTGCGAACCTGTATAATAGTACTTTACTTTAATACATTTAAGAAAAAAATAATAAACAATTTATATTTCATATAATTTATTTTTATTAAATAAAAATTTTAAACATATTACTGTGTTGTATTTTTCTTTCTGTGCATAATTGTAATGTATTCTTGACTTCAGATAATTATTCAGTTTAATCGGTAGCTGTAGATTTCCAAAACTATCAAAATATTCTTTTTAGTTTTTCTCAATACTTTCATGGTCTTAGCAAGATATGATAATATAGTCATATGATAATTTGACATCATTTTAAACGAGTGATCTAAAAATCTGTTATCTGTCAGCTGTGTATCTGATAAGAATCTGCTAAATCTGTTACCTAACATATGTGTATCTGATAACAATCTGGTCTGATATCAATTTTACTTATTTTGAACTGTTATATATTAAACTTGACTCGGGTTTTGCTAACAAGGTCACTGTAACCTTTAATAACACTGGACAACGGATTTCAACTTTTTCTCTTTACTAGAAACGCCATTATGAAATTCGTATGTAAAATCATCCCCTGATTTCGAAAATTGCGTTCATTTTTGAATCTATGGTACCGTTTTTGAGATATTTGCAATTTACCGTTATTCGAAAAAACCAAAAAGACGGCTCCCTTTAATTACGTATATCTCACGAACGGGTAAAGCAATTGCAAAAAGAATCGGAAAGACGATAAAATTTGCTATAAACACATCATACATTATTTTTTGCTCAACGAGATATTTTTCGAGATATTAGCTTATCATTTCAGATTTTTGTTTTTGTTTATGAAAAAATTACCCTTTGCGAGGCAGCATTCCAAAACCACAGCTTTTTATACAGATAATTTTTCTTTACGTAAAGCTCTGTTTAATTAGAAAAAAGGTAAGCTATCATCGATTAAGATCGATGCAAAACTACGTAAGTTATAAGCGATCAAATAAAAATACCCAGGTTGCGCAACTTCAATGTATGTATACATACATATATTAAAGGTATAAAGTGCAAATGGGATATTATCCTGATAAACGAATAACAAAATAACAATGATAATACTTTTTCTTTAAATAAATCAAATAGTGCTTTTAATACTCGAATTGTTTTATAGTAGGTAGAGTGGTTGCATTGAAAGGAAGAGTGGTTGGATTCGAAACCTGCTGTAGGCATGTAGTTATAAACATGTATTTCCGTCACTCATGGGTAAGTATGCAGGTAGATTTTCAAATTATAAGACACAGAAAATTTTTAAAGCCTACATCTAAAGCAGGTAGTATTTTACTTTTCCCAGCTTCGTATAAAAAGGAACCTTTCTGTCTAGGTAAGTTTTGATTTTTTCAATTTTATTTTTGTTCCGAGTATAAATATGAGTTAATGCGCCTTGAAACCTCAAAACATCTGCAAGGCTCGCCGGAGATAGTTCAGTTCATAAGTCAAATTTCAAAACCGTGGTTTATTAAAAAAAATAAAATGAGTAAAAGGACGCGAGAATTTATGTGTAATAACGATCCAGATATGTTCTGTTTCATGTGTGGCCAATATACTATCATAAGGCGACGACGAGTGTTCTCAGATCATATGAAAACTTTATACTCCAAGTATTTTGGCATTGAGCCTAAAAATGCTGAAAGACCATGGACACCGAACACTTTGTGTACATCGTGTCGAGTAGAACTGATTCAGTCGGAATCAGGACAACAAATAAAATTTGATACAGCAATGATATGGAGAGAACCTACTTGCCATTCAATAGAGTGTTATATTTGTCAAACAAAAGTAATTGGCGTAGGAAGATCAAGACAAGTAACCTATGCCAGCGTACCTACAGTGACATTACCAGTACTACATTCAACGGCAGTTGCGGATCCAGTTCCATTGTCAACAGTAATATCTGAGTGCGGGGAATCAAGTTGTACTGAATTTCGCATGAGAAACGAGAGAAACGTTCTGTCACAAGCACAACTTAATGATTGGATAAGAGATTTGGAACTATCCAAGGAAAAGGCCGAGATCCACACTTCTCGTATGCAAAAACTTAAATTTGTGTCATCCGATGTTAAGGTGATATATTGTAGAACTCGCCACGAACCATTTTCCAAACACTATACCAGCAAAGACAGTATATTCTAGTGCAACGACATTCCTGGTTTATTCAAAGAGTTTGGTCAAACATATGATTCAAAAGACTGGCGATTGTTCATAGACAGCAATAAAGTTTGAAGGCTGTATTATTGCATATTGTTAACAAACAGCCTTCTATCCCGACCGTACGTGCAGTAAATACAAAGGAAACCTACGAGGAAATGCAAAAACTACTCAAATTCATCAAATATGAAGAGCATGATTGGAAAATATGTTCTGATCTCAAAGTCGTTGCAATGCTATGCGGTCTACAAAGTGGCTACACCAAGCACTGCTGCTTCCTTTGCAAGTGGGATAGCCGAGCTCGTAAGGACCACTACGTCAGAAAGGATTGGCCGGAAAGAGTCGAGTTTACCGTTGGTGTGGATAACATCAAATACACCCCTCTTGTCAAGAAAGAGAAAATCATACTTCCACCCTTACACATCAAGCTCGGTTTCATTAAAAACTTTGTTAAGGCTTTGGACAAAGAAGGCGGAGCATTCGACTATTTGAAAACAATTTTTCCAAATATTTCTCAAGCCAAGATAAAGGAAGGTATTTTTGTTGAACCACAAATAAAAAAGTTGATCAACAATAATCAATTCAAAAGACTACTCTCATCAGTTGAGGCAGCAGCGTGGGAAACCTTTGAAAAGGTCGTTGCTTCTTTTCTCGGTAGACACAAAAGCCCTAACTACGAGCAGATAGTGAACGACTTAATCAATAAATATGCGAAAATGGCCTAAAGGCTTATTAAAATTAGTTTCCCAAAATTCTATAACTTGTTTACCTAACTAATATTTTCTTTCCAGGCGTAAATATGTCCTTAAAAATTCGCTTTCTGCACTCACATTTGGCTTTTTCCGGCAAATCTTGGCGACGAAAGTGACGAACATGGCGAAAGGTTTAATCAGCAAATGAAATTAATTGAGAATCGATATCAAGGATTCTGGGACGTCGCAATGATGGGTGATTTCTGCTGGTTTCTCATAAGGAAAACCGATCCGAAACTGAATAAGCGTCAAAGTAGAACACATAATTATCTCGACTACATAGCAAAATCAAATAAAGATTGTTAGAATATAGTATAAACATAAATAAATTTAAAAAAAAACTTTTAACTAAATAGAAACAGAGCATAGCTAGATATTTCACTCTTCTTTGTACCATACATACGTTTTGAGGTATACGTTGAAATTGTGCAACCTGGGTATTTTTATTTGATCGCTTATAACTTACGCAGTTTTTCATAGATTTTCTTCGATGATAGCTTATATTTTTTCTAATTAAACAGAGCTTTACGTAAAGAAAAAATATCGGGATAAAAGGTTGTGGTTTTGGAATTCTGCCCTCACAAAGAGTAATTTTTTTCATATTTTTTCATAAAAAAAACAAAAATCTGAAATTATAAGCTAATATCTCGAAAACTATCTGGTTCAGCAAAAAACAATGTATAATGCGTTTATAGCAAATTTTATTATCTTTCCGATTCTGTGAACTTTTTTGCAATTGCTTGATCCGTTCGTAAGATATACGTAATTAAAGGGAGCCATCTTTTTGGTTTTTTCGAATAACGGTAAATTGCAAATATCTCAAAAACGGTACCATAGAATCAAAAATTAACTCGATTTTCGAAATCAGGGGTTGGCTTTACATACGAATTTCATAACGGCGTCTTTGGTAAATTTTGGACGTCGACCAGTGCAATGTTACCGGTAATTTCCTTGTACAAATTAAAATATTTTATTTAATTTTTTAAATAGTTTTATTTATTAATTTAAACAGAGTCTACTGATACTAATACTACATATATCGTAGCGCACGACCTTCGCATTCAAATTGCAACCAAAATCTGATCAGAAAGAGTTCCAATAAGAATTGGTCTACCGCTTAATTGTTCTCTGCTGTAAGAAGAAACTTGTTTTCGCTATGAAACAAACATTATACAAAAATACTGAGGTTACCGCTAGCTTAATCTATTCTACCATGCATTATACTCTCCCAGAAGTCAACGTTGTTCACCGCAAACATTATACTCTATTCGGTGAACATTATTATCATAATGAGAAAGAATTCCAATAAGAAATGGCCGTTATCATACAAACAGATAGCTCTCCCAGCAATAACCCACTCCTACATTGCAAGAGATGGCTATGCCGTTAAGTATTGTATTGCATCACTTATTCTTACATTGCAAGTGATGTTGATGTCGCGAAGGGTTCTACTCGTGATGTTAAAGAGTGCATCACCTAATCCTACACTGCAAGTCAAGGTGATGACGTTATGTATTGTACTCGTGATGCTATAGAGTGCATCAGAAAGCAGATCGAACTACATGGATGGTCATTGTGACTTAACTTACATGTTTGTTGTGAAGATCTCTTCTAATTATGAATCGATTTTGTTTTTGCAGATGGTAGGTTTTTATGTGTATATTAATCCACAAGTTGCTTAAGTATATACACGCCGACACACATATATACAGCAAAACAATTTCGTTGCCTACATTTAGGTGCATCCGTTCTTTCGGCTTTTGTCCTGGCCGTTCTATATCATTTAGGTGAATACGTATGACACCGCAAAACAACAAAACAATTTCGTTGCCTACATTTAGGCGCATCCGTTCAAAACCGCAAATGTGTGCATGTGTGTGTGTGTGGGTCTGTGTGATCAGATCAGATCACCCAGTTAGAACGCTACTTGTTTTATAATGCATTAAACAATCCGTACTACTACAAAAACTATGCGTGAGAAATTCAAAAAGTTTACATCAGTTTGTTAAGGCAGAGTGACAAATTCTCACGTATATTTTTCTATACATGTGAGCAGCCTTCTCTTTTATGTTCACTAAATTCTGCATTAAGCTTTCATATATTTTTCTCTCTTCAATATGATATTCATATGCCATATATAACATGATTTATACAGCAACGAATGTCATAAAACTATGCGTTAGCGTTATAGCATAAATAACATTGTTTAAGCCGCCTCCAATAATATTCAGACGGCGGCGAAAATCCTATGCGCAGCCGTGCGCGGCGAGTGGAAAGGTGCCAACACGCATTCACTACCATCGTCATCAACAATAATTGCAACGAGCCAGTCAAGCATTATTACTCGGCAACCGCGGACGCGCTCCCTTTATATACATTTTTTTTAATACTTTGAAGTTGTGAACATTTAAAGTCCAAAGCTGAAGTTTTTAACAAAGTTATATACTTAATTATTAGACAATAAAAGAAACCTGAATTTGTAACGTTTTTAAGAAAAAAACTATAAACCTTTTTATTTAGTGAAGAGTGAAGCGAAGAAAGACCAGGTGGATTTGTTCATGGTCCTTCGCAGCCATCTTTGGCCCGCCCCAAAATCGAATCTTCGTTCGTAAATAAATAAAAAAAAGTGATATAAAAAAAAAAAGAAAAAACTACAGTGTCTACTTTAAAATATACTATATTGTATCTACATATACATATATACAAAAGAACATTTAACTATAAAACTGAGGAGTGAAAACTACAGTGTCTACTTTAAAATATACTATATTGTATCTACATATACATATATACAAAAGAACATTTAACTATAAAACTGAGGAGTGAAGGAAGTGCTGAAAAACAGAAAAAATTGACCTACATACATAGACAAAAAGCATACAAATATAAACAAAAAATTTTGGAAAAAATTTGTCAAAAAATATAAGTGCGAAAAACGAAAAATTAAAATCAAGTCCCGTTTGCATTTTTTTTATCAAAGTCTGCGAAAGAGTTGGAAAGTGGAAAAATATATACATATATATACTTATCAATATACACACATACACATACACGAATATTAAAAAAAAAAGAAAGATTTTAAAGAAAAAAAATTCATAAATTGTCAAAATATATATACGTTTACAAAAAAATGCTACAAAAAAAAAAATTTTTTATTTTTAAAAAAGAAGACAAAATTTTTGTTGAAAAATTGTGGGCGCACCAATCTTAAGTGCCAGTTTGGAAAAAGCTTTGCAACTATAGAAATCATCTTTACCCAGCAGCCAGCTAATCATCAGCAACAATCAACAACAAAATACATAAATAAGCAGCAACAGAATACAGGAATCGGTGAGTAGGCAGTTTTTTATTTTTCATAAAAAATATATAAAAAATAATAAAACTTTTTTTCCACAAAAGTTATATTATTTTTGTAAACTGCAAAGGAGCTTCTCTATTTATGTTTACAAACAGAAGAGTTTGTTTTGATTCGCTTCTTCGTCGCTTTAATGTCGCACTTCTTTGTGAAGCTGAGTGCGCTTGATTGCACTGTTGGGAAAGTGCAGCAAAGAAAGGTGAACAAATTGCAAATATGAGAGAGGTTGAGAAAGTTGATCAGCAGTATACAGCTCTCGTTGCTAATGTAGCTATATGTGCTGGGAGAATGTCGCTGGAAGAGCGACTTGAACGTGTGAGTAAACACGTATGATGTTCTCTGAGTGGAGAAATAGGAATGTTGGAAAAGCAACTTGAAATTATTTGTACATGTATGTAAGTATGTACGTATGAATATTATGATTTTTATATATGCTGGCAAGCAAGAAAAAATTACTTGGAAAAAGTTGAACTGTATCGACAAGTTCAACGCTCTGTGCGATCAACGGGGCAAACTCAGCTGTAGAAGAAGTTTTTGCTGATGTTGTTCTTGCACAGTGTGTTTGAGTAGGCCAGTAAACTGCAATTTTTTGTTGGTTAAATACCACTAGACATAGGTATACATATATATATATATATATAATTGGCGATAGGCAAAATCCGCCAATTATATATATATATATGTATACCTATTTCTAGTGGTATTTAACCAACAAAAAATTGTTGGAAAAGCAACTTGAAATTATTTGTACATGTATGTAAGTATGTACGTATGAATATTATGATTTTTATATATGCTGGCAAGCAAGAAAAAATTACTTGGAAGAAGTTGAACTGTATCGACAAGTTCAACGCTCTGTGCGATCAACGGGGCAAACTCAGCTGTAGAAGAAGTTTTTGCTGATGTTGTTCTTGTACAGTGTGTTTGAGTACGTCAGTAAACTGCAATTTTTTGTTGGTTAAATACCACTAGACATAGGTATACATATATATATATATATAATTGGCGATAGGCAAAATCCGCCAATTATATATATATATATATACCTATTTCTAGTGGTATTTAACCAACAAAAAATTGCAGTTTACTGACGTACTCAAACACACTGTGCAAGAACAACATCAGCAAAAACTTCTTCTACAGCTGAGTTTGCCCCGTTGATCGCACAGAGCGTTGAACTTGTCGATACAGTTCAACTTCTTCCAAGTCATTTTTTCTTGCTTGCCAGCATATATAAAAATCATAATATTCATACGTACATACTTACATACATGTACAAATAATTTCAAGTTGCTTTTCCAACATTCCTATTTCTCCACTCAGAGAACATCATACGTGTTTACTCACACGTTCAAGTCGCTCTTCCAGCGACATTCTCCCAGCACATATAGCTACATTAGCAACGAGAGCTGGGTACTGCTGATCAAATTTCTCAACCTCTCTCATATTTGCAATTTGTTCACCTTTCTTTGCTGCACTTTCCCAACAGTGCAATCAAGCGCACTCAGCTTCACAAAGAAGCGCGACATTAAAGCGACGAAGAAGCGAATCAAAACAAACTCTTCTGTTTGTAAACATAAATAGAGAAGCTCCTTTATTCACGTGCATACGTTCGCACAAACAAACATATATACATACGTTTGTATATTGCGCATGTACATTTGTACTTATTCTGTCGTACAAAACTAAGTTTGAGATATTTTCGTCCCTATAGGAACTTTTCAAAAAATATCCCTGCAAACCTCAAAGTATTATTATTTTCTAATATATACATACCTATATATACCAGTAATTTACAAATACACGTTTATTTCCACACGTATATTTACAGGTATATATAAGTGAAAAGTGTTTGTGATTTTTTTTAATTTTATATTTCTTGTTTTTTATAAACATTATACATACTATTGAAATCCGAATTTCGCGGATTTAAATTATTTAAGGAACGTCCCGTTGTCCGTGCTTGACTCTATTTTTCAAAAAAAAAAAACAAAAACACAAACACCGCCACCAATTTAAATTCCCTTTTTTAAATTTCTGTGGCACGAAGAGTTTTCCATCTTCGAATTTTGCGAACGTTGTCTGAGCGGACAAATATTTTATTCGGTTTTCTTTGGTGAAAACCCAAAAGTTTGCATAAAATGCCTCTCAGTCCCCCAAAAATGTCCGAAACCGGGACAAAACCAAAAGGTGGCCCAAAGGAAGAAACGGCCAAGGAAAGGTCAACATCCCCTCGCCGGAAATCCAAATCAGTTGACCCATCCGCGCAAAAGTTCATCGCGGAAAGTGACAATCTGATAAGATACTGTGCAAAATTCAACGAAGCACCGATTCAGGATCACACTGAATCGTATCTCATGATAAAGGACAAATCACTAGATGATTATTGGGCACGACTTCAATCGGTTTACGATCTGGTATTTTCGAAACCAGACGAAAGTTTCCCTGAAGACTTCAAGAGTTCAGTACAAGGCAAATAATGCGCCTGCCTTGATACGTATGAAGTGACAAAAGCAAAGATTGCCGATAAACTTTTCTTGATCAAAATGATGACAACGCCGAATCCACCACCCCGCGTGGAACAACCCCCGGCTGAGGCAAATATTTACCTCAAAGTCCCAGCAGGCGACACCGAGACCTTTTATGGTGGATATGAAGAATGGCCCGCTTTTCATGACATGTTCACAGCGGTGTACATTAACCACCCAAGGCTCTCCCGTGCTCAGAAATTGTACCATCTCCGGTACAAAACGCAAGGCAAAGCCGGTTCCATCGTCAAACAATATGCGTTGAGCGATGATAACTTTGACCTTGCCTGGGAAGCTTTACGGTCACGATACGAAAACAAGCGTATCTTGGTTGACAACCAGATAAAATCCTTACTGACTCTTGCCACTATTCCATCCGAAAACAGTGAGCAACTTCAGAAATTGCAAAATACAATCAACAACTGCCTATCCGTCCTTCACTCCCAAGTAGTTACGACAGACAGTTGGGATCCGATTCTGGTGTACATTTGTTCATCAAAGCTCCCAGAAACAACCCTGCCACTTTGGGAACAGTCTATCTCTTCTCGAAGAGATCTACCCTCATGGTCACAAATGAACGACTTTCTGACCTCGAGATATGAAGTCGTTTAAAGGGTCAATAGGCTTCAACCAAGCAAACAAAAACCAGTCGCTCATCAGAATTCTGCGCAAAACAGGTCCTTCAACAGGACGTAAACCCTTGTGGCTGAATCTAAAAAGGAAACTTGCCAATGTTGCAACTCCCCGCACCTTATTAGATTCTGTCCACGATTCAAACGAATGTCTGTGCAAAACCGGACACAATTCGTGCACGAGCAAGTGGTCATGTTCGACATGTCATCAACGGCATCACACGCTGTTGCATGCGAGCCCACAAGCTCCACGTTCCACCCCGCGAACGAATGCATCAAACGTGCAGCACACAGCTGCTGAGTCAACATCTCCAGTTCGACAAACGCAGAATAGCTCCGATTTTAGCGAGCTACCGTGTTGTTCAACACACGCACCGGTTCAATCATTGCATGCAACCAATGATAACCAAATTCTCTTTCCTACTGCTATGGTCGCAGTCGAACACGAAGGGGAATTATTTCAACTGAGAGCCCTTATTGATCAGGGCTCGGAAAGAACTTTCATTTCCTCGAAAGTTCAAAAACGGTTGAAACTTCCATTCGAACATTCAAAGTTCGAAATCTCTGGCATGGGTGGACAAGTCGTACAAAAGTCCTCCAAGCTTTGTCCTTTGACATTGGTTGCATCCAAGGCCATGAAAAGGATAAAGGCTCATGCCATTGTGTTGCCGCAACTGACAAAAAATCTGCCAACATCCACCATTAGTCGCAAAATCTGGCAGCAGTTCAAACTCCTTGAGCTCGCTGATCCCAGTTGCCACATACCGGGTCAGACTGACAGGGTCATTGGCAGCGACATACTTCCACAAATTCTGCTGGAAGGTATAAAAAAGGTGTGCGGTAGCATACTTGCGCAACAAACCATTTTTGGTGGGATTCTCAGTGGTCCAATAACTGAAAATGTTGTGTCATTCTCGACGCAAGTCCAAGCGTCAAACGAGACACTCAGTTCTCAACTGAGGAAATTTTGGGAAGGGAGGAAATTCCACAACCTCCACAGATATCCCCCGAGGATCAAGCGTGTGAGCAGATATACGCAACAACCACGACACGTGCACCAAACCGTCGATACATTGTGCGACTTCCATTCAAGGAAGAGTTTCCTGAAAAACTCTCCCTCGGCAAATCCCGCCCGGCTGCTCTGCAGCAGTTTTTCAGCATGGAGCGATCGCTTCAGAAAAAGGGGGAGTTAGGTACAATGTACAACAATGTGTTGCAAGAATATCTCGACCTTGATCACATGGAATCTACCGACCCATGCGAAATAACTTCGAATGGCAAGGTCTTCTCATTTTACTTGCCACATCATGCGGTAGTCAAACCAGATAAGTTCACCACCAAAGTTCGTGTGGTTTCCAACGCCTCTAAAAAATCTGGTTCAGGAAAATCCCTGAATGACGTGCTATACACTGGTCCAAATCTCCAACCAGATCTCATGCTACTAATTCTACAGTGGCGCATGCATAAGTATGTGTTCAATGGAGACATTGAAAAAATGTACCGTCAGATCCTTATACACGAGGACGACAAAGATTTTCAGCGAATCCTATTTCGCAAATCGGCCAACTCCAATGTTAGCGATTTCAATCTAAAAACGGTTACATTCGGCGTCAATTGTGCACCATATCTCGCTATTCGTACGTTGCATCAACTATCCGATGATACGAAAGCGACATTCCCGTTGGCTGCAACAATTCTCAAGACGCAAACGTATGTCGACGACATCCTATCCGGAAGTCATACCATCGATAACGCCACTTAATCACTCGTTCAAGTGATTAAAGCCTTAATATCAGCTGGTTTCATACTAAAGAAACTAACGGCTAATCACCCGGCCATATTAAAACAGTTTCCGAAGGAGGATCTTCCAGACTCCAACTTCTTGAAATTTGAGAGCACTTCCAATACCAAAACTCTTGACATTCGATGGAACGCGCTCACGGACAAATTTTCATACACCATTCTGCCGGAACACACCCAAAATGCGGTCACTAAGCGGCAAATTTTATCTTCTGTTGCAAAACTTTTTGACCCGGCAGGATGGCTGTCGCCAGTTATGATCCAGGCCAAGATGCTTCTCCAAGAAATCTGGCTGGATGGCAGCGATTGGGATGAAAGTGCCAAGCACGCAACATTATCAAAATGGCAACATTTCGCAGAAAATCTGCCAGCCATTTGCCACATCGAAATCCCTCGATGGGTTAATGTCGTTCCAGGGCAAGACACCCAAATCCACGGGTTCTGTGATGCCTCGGAAAAAGCATATTGCGCAGCGATTTACATCCGCACACGTATGGGCAACCAAATAAAATCTTCTCTTTTGGTTGGGAAAGCCAAAGTTGCCCCCATAAAAACCGTAAGCTTAGCCCGCTTAGAGCTATGTGCTGCAGTCCTACTCGCCAAACTGGCTTCAACTGTTCGAAAACAGCTCGACTTACAAGCATGCAACACATTCTTATGGTCAGATTCTGAGATTGTACTAGCCTAACTAGAGAAATCTCCATCGACCTGGAAGACTTATGTGGCCAACCGTACCTCTCAAATTCGAGAATATCTCCCCAGCGGCACCTGGCGCCATGTATCTAGCCAAGACAACCCTGCTGATCTTGGCACACGTACCTCATGGTTCATCAATTCTTGTTTTCGATTTGCTACTCTGTATTTCATGCAAAGCTCGCACCTAGAGACTACGATTAAGATGTCATTATTTATGTTAGGCCAAAACACTGATTCTTTAGCTAGACTTTGACAGCGCTGCACGCCCATATGGCCCTCATGTATGTTAAATAAAACCTTTTTACGAATTACCTTGGGGATAACAATGCGATTATTTTTTAAAAGTAAATTATCTACAATTGAAAGGTCATCTTTGTAACTAAAGTAAGGCATGGCTGCCTGGTCAACTATTTTTTTATTTGATGGGCATCCGTCTTTAACATACTTTTTCACTTTTTGCAAGACTTCATCCACTTGCGTGGCATTCTTTATTTCTTTTATGGACTCTTCTGAAAGTCCTATGTGAGACATTAACAAATTGCACTGTAAATCCAATTCTTTATCCACATCAAGGTTGGTTTTTTCTAGAGAGTATATCGGCTACAAATAAATATTTGCCAGGCATATACACAACTTGTAAGTTGTAACGTTGTAAACGCATCATAAAGCGTTGTAGTCGTGGTGGAATTTTAAAAAGAGGTTTATTAAACAGCGATACCGACCATAAAGTCGGTCTCTACAATAACTTTCAACCCGTAAACGTATTGGTGGAACTTGTCGCAGCCGAAAAGAATAGCGAAAAGTTCTTTTTCTATTTGTGCATAATTAATCTGAGAGCTAGTCAAAGAGGCTGAGGCGAACGCAATCGGGTTTTCCTCATGAAAAATAGCAGCACCGACTGCAAATTTAGAGGCATCTACAGACAACCTCAGCTGTTTGCGGGTATCAAAATACGTCAGCACCGGTGCTCTTGTAATTTCATTTTTTAAATTAATGAATTCCCTTTCATGAGCATCATTCAAATGCCACTGTATATCTTTTTTCAGTCATTCGCGTAAGTTTTTATTTTTGGCTGACATATTTTCTATAAAAGCCCCTAAATAGTTAATCATGCCCAGGAATCTCTGTAACTCAGGCACTGAACGTGGTGCTGGTAACTCTGTTATGGCTTTAATTTTTTCTGGGTCTGGTTTAATTCCCTGCTCATTAAAAATATGTCCTATGAACATAATTTCGCGTCTATAAAAATGTGATTTTGTTTTATTAAACTTCAAACCTACGTTTTGAGCCCTTTCCAGTACTTTCTTCAATATTCTGTCATGTTCCGCGATGTTAGATGCATGTATCAAAAAGTCATCCATGTAAATTATTAACCCATCAATGTCACAAAATAATTTTACCATTTCGGCATGAAATATTTCTGGCGCTGCATTGATACCAAAGGGTAAGCGTAAAAACCGATACCTGCTGAATGGTATATTAAATGTACATAGCTTGGAGGAGTGTTCATCCAATTTCATCATCCAGAACCCTGAATTCGCATCCAGTGTACTAAAAACTTTAGACCCGCTTAATTTAGATTTACATTCATCAATATTCGGAAACGCAAAACGTGGTCGCAAAATAGCTTTATTCAAATTTCGTGGATCTAGACATAAGCGTAAATTTCCATTAGGTTTTGTAACTAACACAATTGAGCTCACCAACTCGGTTGGTTCTTTAACAGGTGTAATAACTTTTAAATCCACCATTCTATTTACTTCATTTTATAAAGGCTCATACAGTGTAAATGGAAGTTTCCTAGGAAGATCTGTTACTGGTTCCACCGTCGGATTGATTTTTAAATGACATTCATCTTTAAGTAACCCTAGACCCTCAAACACATTTGAATATTCTTCGAACTTTTTGTTTAGGCACTTTACCATATTGACCTGTTTCACTAAATCCATCAAAACGGCGCTTTGTAGACCTATAATATTATTGCAATTCATATTTATAATATAGAATTCAAGGGAATATACTTTCTGTTTAAATACAATCGTATGTTGCACTTGCCCACAATTGGCAATTTTTCGCCACTAAATGTTAATATTTTGGTTTTGACATGTTTTTTTAAATTGTTTAGCTTCAATGTATTATACGTACTCAATGACATAACATTCGCTTGTGCTCCTGTATGTATCTGACAAATAATCTTGCTGCTGCCAATTTGCACGGTGATGTTCCACTCCCTATCTGACTCACGTGGTTTTAGTTTTTTCATGACGCCCACAAAAAGTTCCTCGCTCTCGTCTTCACTTTCACTTTCGCTTTCATCACTCTGTAAATTTTTTATGTATTTCTTCCGTTGTTGTTTGTTGTGACAATACATAGCGAAGTGGTTGGGCTTACCGCAAGCATGACATTTGACACCTGCAGCTGGACATTTGTTTTGATTACACTGTCCACACTTCGTACATTTCGTTGTTGTCATTTGCTCCTTCTTAGAGGGCTTTCTGCACTTGATGTTTGAACGCGTCAATGCCGCAATGGTGCTCACTTCTTGTTCTCCCGAGTTTTCAATGACGTTTTTGTGAGCTGTGGATAATTCAATGGATTTTGCTATTTCGAGTGCTTTCTGCAAGCGAATGTCACCTTCGCTCAGAAGCCTCTCCCTTATTTTTGAAAATTTGTGTGACAGGCCACATATAAAAATGTCCCGGACAAGGTCGTCACCGAGACTGCCAAATTCGCACGTCGAACTTAAATTGTTTAAGACAGCCTTATATTCATTTATGGATTCGCCTGTAAGTTGACCACGTGTGAACAATTTGTGGCGCTCCATCGCTATGTTGGCTTTTGGCACAAAATAGCCCTCGAATTTTTTAATCAACTCACTGTATTCGACCGTGTCCACATCTTCACTAAATGAGTTGAATATCTGTAGGGACTCTGCCCCGAGATGGTGTATTAATAAAGCGACTTTTCGCGCGTTTGATTGGTCCTCCAAATTTGACGCACGTAAAAAAAGTTTGAATTGAGTAGACCAATTTTTCCACTCTACTGCCAAATTACTTTCCGCCAAATTTAATGGTTTTAGTTTTTTCATGAAATGAAATGAAATTTATTGGCCCAATGGTTGAAGCAAAAGCCATTGCTGGCTTTTGTAAATTTGCCACCAATTCTTCTTTTCCGTTTGCCATGTTTAATTTAGTTATTATTAATTAAATGGTTCGAACACCTGACACCATGTTATATATACGTTTGGTTTTCAACCTCGTGCTTTATTTAATGGTTAGTCATTGTACATAGAGATGTGTTTTCTAATGCATAACTGAACTAGGGTTGCCTAGTTCACTTATGCATGTACAAGTTGTGTTGTTATAAATAGTATGGGTATACATATACAACAGTGTTATTAGAAAAAAAACTATAAAGAACACGTCTATAGTTGTTTTGGTTTAAAGAGTTTCTCACAGTAGACGGAATTGAGTTGCAGAGACGTGTGGTATTGATGAAGAACAGCCTAGGCGATGCCACATAATTAAAATTGAGTATATTCAGAGTACATGACCTGGTGGACCTATTTAATGCAAGTTTGTCATACAAGTATGGGGGAGACTTCGTTAAGATTAGTCTGAATAAAAATATGCAACTCCTTGCCCTTTGATACTCAGTTATGTGGCAACCTAATAGACGAGATCTCCATGCAGATACGCGGTCAAATTTGTGCAAGCCATACACATACCGAGTGACGTGGTTGAAAGCAACCTCCATTTTATGGGCAGAGCTCGAGTCTAATGCATTGTATACCAACTCTGAGTATGTTATGATTGGCATAATGAGCTGTATGGCTAGCTTTCTCCTAATTTGAAAGGGAGTGTAGGGCGCGGACTGCTTCAGATTACGCAAAGTGCCATAAACTTTACCCATCAGGGCGTTAATATGGTCTCTCCCATTAAGACTGGAATTAATCACTATACCAAGATTCTTTATTTTATTGACGGTATTCACGTTAGAGTTGCCAATAATTATTGCAGGTATTTGAAGGCTCGATATGTTTTTCTTAGCAATAGGTAACATGTATGATTTTGAAACATTGAGACATAGGCCATTGTCATTCGCCCAACATAATATGGATGACAAATCACGACACCATAAGTCACATATATCAGTAAACTCACTAGACTAATACAACTGAATATCGCCAGCGTACGCATGCACATTAACAAATTTAAACACATTAAACACATCGTTTATAAATAGACTAAATAGCAAAGGACCAAGTATAGACCCTTGAGGAACACCAGCTGTTAATTCCTTTGGCTGCGATACATCAGAACCGTTGTTCACGAATTGTGACCGGCCGAATAGGTAACTTTTTATCAAGTTGTGAGTGTTGTTACCGAATCTAAAGTATCGTTGCAACTTGTAACATAACAATGAGTGGTTAACAGAGTCGAATGCCTTGGAAAAGTCGAGTAAGCATAGAAGCGTTAGTTGGCCTTTGTCAAAGGGCACACGTATGTCATCCAAAATTTTTATTAGGGCAGTTGAGCAGCTATGTCCAGCTCTGAATCAGGACTGACGCGGAGATAATAAGTTATGTTTAAGCACGTGTGTGCCAATTTGCTCCGCTAGTAAACCTTCGAATGCTTGAGACAAAAGTGTAATAGAGTGATTGATGATATGAGTTATTGTCCCTATTATGAACGGAAGAGTAATTTTCAAAAATTTGATAGGGATTTCATCCACTCCTACAGCCTTGGTTTTAATTTTGAGGATGCACCTTATGACATCAACTTCTGTCACCGCAGAGAACTCAAGCCACTCCCGCGAATTACATGCAGGTACACAATATAGGGAATTCACAGGACTTAAACTACACATAGAACCACTAAGAAATGCATTATTAAGGACATCTGAATTCAACGAGCATTCGGAAATGGCCTTACCACAAACACGCAAACTTTTTAAATTTCGCCGCAAAACACTGGGTGGAAGATCTGAACCCAAACGTGACGAGTAGAACTTGCACTTTTCCATTTTATTAATCTTTGTGACTGTATTTCGCGTATATTTATAGAAGTCCCAGTCTGATTCCCGCCTTTTCTTTTTCCAAATGGAATAGGCCTTATTCCTCGTTTTAATTGCACCTATCACTTTCCTATTAAACCAGGGGCATGTTAAGGACTTAACCTCTCGAGTGCGCATGGGGACATGAGTCTCAAGTGCATCAGTTATTTTGTTGTTAAGAAACCCCAGCTTCTCATTTACGGTTGGAAGACGCCAACATTCACACCAATCGACACTAGACAAATGGGAGAAAAGAGCGTTTTGGTCAAGTGAGCGGTAATATCTATAACTATATGTAGTTCCTATGCTAGGTTGGTCAAATTTGAGGTCAAGTGAACAAAATATAAGATCATGGTCTGAAATAAACGCAAATTGGTCAAATTTTAGGACAATTGTAGGGTCAGCGATAATAAAATAGTCCAACAGGCTAGGACTACAGTTATGAGCATATCTAGTAGGTACACTTGTGTTAACAACAGAGAGACCTTATCAAGGAGCCTAACACTGGAACACTCGCGAACAAGAAGGTTGACATTTAGATCTCCACATATAACCAAATAATTATAGTCGACTATATATGAAGCCAAAGACGAAAATAGTGCGTCAAGGCGTCAGACCATATTCTTATCAGATACACAACTGTTAGGTAACAAATTTAGCAGATTCTTATCAGATACACAGCTGACAGATAACAGATTTTCTCGATGGCTCGTTTAAAATCATGTCAAATAATCATATGACTGTATTAGCAAATCTTGCTAAGACCATGAAAGTATTAAGAAAAACTAAAAAGAATATTTTGATAGTTTTGGAAATTTACAGCCACAGATTGAACTGAATAATTATCTGAAGTCACCAATACATTACAATTATGAGCAGAAAGAAAAATAATACAGTAATATGTCATCAAATATGTTTAAAATTTTTATTTAATAAAAATAAATTATATAAAATATAAATTGTTTATTATTTTTTCTTTAATGTATTAAAGCAAAGTACTACTATAAAGTTTCGAAATGACCATAAGCATAAGTATCAATATGATTTTCTCGTACAATTCGCTTATCATCCATATTGCTTAGAGTTACTTTATAAATATTTTGTTTATAAACCGTATGTAATTTAGATCTAAATCTATACATTGATGTATTATACAATTTATATTCCAACAGACATTTTCTAAAATCACTTAAACTAAATGTAGAAGTTACACACTTTTTTATTCCCTTAATTTTTTTAGTTTCATTTATATCGTTATCAATTTTAAATGAATACATTTTTGCTCTTAAACCTATAAACTCTTTTATTAACTTCCCATTACATTCATCCTTCATCATACCTAGAACCTTGTTATTCAACTGAGGAAAATTAAAAATATTTTCCTTTGGATATGAGGATGTATCGAAAAATTTTGAAATATCTTCACGAATATCATTATAAAAGTCATCAGTTTGAATATCATATATGAATGAATCAGTATCCATATAACTCAAAACAATATTTTTTTTAAATTTCTCTTTGATATAATTCAATTCAATTATACATATAATCATAATGAAAACTATACATTTTAAATTTAGAAAGTTCTAATACGGTAAAACCAATATGTATCTGTTTATTGTACAGAGTTGACACTTGTTTCAATTGAATCGCTATTAAATTATTAGAAAATTTGCTTAGACTATGGAAATTTGGTTTTGCTATTAAGGCCCTAGCACCTAATTTTGCCTACCTCTTCCCCCAATACTAGTATTTTCCCAATCTTGTACTAATTTAACATCTACTCTTTTATCTACATTTTCCATAGTTTTCCCATACACAGCATTGTTCAATAATTTAAAGAAATTTTCCTCAAACTTATTTGCTGCTAATATTCTATGATAATTATTTAAATCAATATATTTTTTTAGCCAATCTGATTGATTAAATTGTAGAATTCTATGAATTTTCTTTAATACAAGTCCATGTTTAATACATTGTTGTAAATTTCTATAATGAATAATATATTTTATTTTGTTTCTCAAATCACCAATCAACTTTGAGTTTTTCATTGATCCAACTTTTTTATTTTCAAAACAAAATGGCAAATCATTATGAATATTGTGGGTGGTTATGTGATAATCTAAATCTGCTTCTAATATGTATCCGACTAAAGAATCTTCTGGTATGCTAAAACCTCAAACTCCTCTACGTTTTCAATCCGTTCAAAATTATTATGAGGGAGATATTGTGACATAGCATAACCATATAAATTATTAACATCTAAATAAATTATATAATTTGAAGCCTTAGTCTCATCGTAATCACTTAAATATTTATTGTTAGCAACTGAACGCCGTTAGCAACATTGAACAATCCCGCGCCTAATTCCCGAAATTATAAATTTTCATCAGTAAGCAATTCTAATTCTATTCTAGTTATTCCGAGCATTGCGTCCCAAGATAATCCTGGAGATGTATAATATTGACAAGGGTCTAGTCGATAAATTCCTTTACATAATTTTCTAAAATTTTCAAAAATTTCGCTGAGGAGTAGACATCTACTTTTAGATATAATAATAAATAATCTAATAAATCGGAACAATTAAATGTTGTCCAAACATTTTGTGCATGCTGATAATCATCGATACTACACGATTGATTTGATAATTTATTAAAAAAATGTGAACGATCAGGTAATTGTGTTTCGTTGAGTCGTTCTTCTGAATTTAAGTAGTCATATGGAAAAATAACATTACGTTTCATTAAATCAAAATGATAATCGTTGGAGAAATAAGCCTTTGTTATTTCTAAATCATTATTATTTAAATTCTTAGCTAAACTGTCTAAGCTAGAAGGCATGAATCGATATGAATCTAAAAACTTAAGTTCAATGGTATCTTTATTATTAACATATATTCTCTTTGATATTGAAATATACAACTCTTTGTTTAAGGGAGTAATATTTATATCCCCCTCTACAGATGATAACTCTTTAATAAATAAATGACAATCATATTTAGATAAATTATGAAAACTATTGGAATAAAATTTGTTTCTGATATTCTAAATTACATTTATTATGTCCTGGGCCTCTATATTCACCAGTTAAATGGCAATGGTCTGCTACCCTATCATTTAATAAAAGTTCCATTCCACAAATATGGCAAAATATATCCTCGTTTTGACGCCTAAGTTGGTTGGCAGTTAATGGATGCATTCTAACTATTTTACTCAAATATAGGTGGTAAATATCTAAAACATCATCGAAAATACTTTAAAAAAAATGTTTTGGAGAATCAACACCGCTATATATTTTAAAACGATTCAGTTGGTTATTATATGAGCACTTAATAAAATAACAATAGACATAAGGAATATGTTCTTGTACACATTGAGTCCTACTAGAATTTTGAATATCTATTGGTTTTAGAATACATTCGAAATCTGCATATATAGTAAATGGTGCATCTAATTATTTCTTGAAGTTTTCAAATTTTAGCATTCTTTTCTCAGGTGTAGGCATGCGTGTTACAATTTTTCTACAATGCTTTTTATGGGTTAGTAAATTTTCTTCCTTATCAAAATGTATTAGACATGTATTGCAAAAATATAATTTATGCTCGTGGGTTATAACTTGATGCCACATTTATCTACTTAATTTTTTTATCCAAACATAATGGCTTTCGTTGAAATCATCACTGTATAAAGAAATAAGATTAATATGCCGTGATTTTTGTTCTTTTGTTAAATAATAGGGTCCTACTACCAAATTGTCTTCTATACCAAACACATTTACACTAATATCTGGATTATTTGATTAAAATATTTCAATATCTTTTATTTGTAATGGGAAATTAAAATTTTCCAAATTGACTTATTTATTATTAATTAAAGTTATAATGGAATCTTGGATATTTCTAATGTGATATGAAGAACACCTTTGTCCATTTGTTGAGGTTTGGTAAAGAGATGAAATTATGGCCCACTTAAAGCAATATATATCATTGTTAACAATATTAATACAAGCTGTTTTATATGCTATTACTTTTGGTAGTGGTATATATAATGAGTCTCTAATTGGTTGGTATTTATTTATGTTTACTTCTAGATGGATAATTTCACTTAGACTCCAACCACAATCTCGCTCTTGAAATGTTTTCATTTTTCAATCAATTTACTAAACTTTTCCTTAATTATATCACCAACATTATTGTTCTCCATAAATGCTTCAGTCATTAGTGTTTGGTGTGACGTTATAGCGAATTCTTCAATATTTGCTTTTATTTGAATATATTTACAAAATAAATCAAAGTTAAATTTGATTCTTTCGTGCTTTTCTATAGATTTCTGTAAAAGTGCAGATATTTCGTTAAAATGTTTTTCAAAAAAATGTTCAACAATTAAATCATTGGGTTGATCGTTTTCCAAAACGTATGTGTTTAAGCGACTTAAACTATGACTTTTTTTCTTTCGTTTGTTTCATTAGCCATTGAGTATGCTTGTAATTCTCAACTTGTTAGTGAAATATTCTAAAGATATAATTTTAGTTTTTAATTCAAAATTGAGGTTCTTCGAGTAGAAGATGGGGTGCCAATACCTCAGAGCCCAGTGCTCGCCTCCATATCACATTTTTAAGGGTTCTTCAAATAGAAGATGAGGTGGCTCATTAGAGCGAAACCTCAGAGCCCCCAGTGCTCGCCCCAATGAATAAATACAAGAGGTTCTTCAAATAGAAGATGAGGTGGCTCATTAGAGCGAAACCTCAGAGCCCCCAGTGCTCGCCCCCAATGAATAAATACAAGAGGTTCTTCAAATAGAAGATGAGGTGGCTCATTAGAGCGAAACCTCAGAGCCCCCAGTGCTCGCCCCCAATGAATAAATACAAGGTGTAATAGAGGCTTTTCAAAGCAAAACAAGGTGACTCATCCCGCAGTCAATACCTTGGAGCCCCCAGTGCTCGCCCCCATTGAATAAATACATGGTGTAACAGGTACATAGTGACCTCTCTCTAAGTAAAATAACATACAGTCCATTAAAATAATAATTAATAAAATAAAAAAAGATAATAAATTTAAAAAATGCTTGCTTGCAGTGGGCTTTGAACCCGCAACCACAAATGTGTGAGTCGGGTACGTCATCCACTGTGCCACGACTCATACGCCTACAAGCACATCAAATTACTCCCTTATAACTCACATTAAACTGCTCGCCCTCAACTGCCCCACGCTTAGCTATGGGCCTTCGAGCCGGATAACCGGCTCCTATGGAATTACAACTAGACGACTAAGCCCTTTAGGGGAGGGGAGCATGTTTAAGCGACTTAAACTATGACTTTTTTTCTTTCGTTTGTTTCATTAGCAATTGAGTGTGCTTGTAATTCTCAACTTGTTAGTGAAATATTCTAAAGATATAATTTTAGTTTTTAATTCAAAATTGAGGTTCTTCGAGTAGGAGATGGGGTGCCAATACCTCAGAACCCAGTGCTCGCCTCAATATCACATTTTTTAAGGGTTCTTCAAATAGAAGATGAGGTGGCTCATTAGAGCGAAACCTCAGAGCCCCCAGTGCTCGCCCCCAATGAATAAATACAAGAGGTTCTTCAAATAGAAGATGAGGTGGCTCATTAGAGCGAAACCTCAGAGCCCCCAGTGCTCGCCCCCAATGAATAAATACAAGAGGTTCTTCAAATAGAAGATGAGGTGGCTCATTAGAGCGAAATCTCAGAGCCCCCAGTGCTCGCCCCAATGAATAAATACAAGGTGTAATAGGGGTTTTTCAAAGCAAAACAAGGTGGCTCATCCCGCAGCCAATACCTTGGAGCCCCCAGTGCTCGCCCCCAATGAATAAATACAAGGTGTAATAGGGGTTTTTCAAAGCAAAACAAGGTGGCTCATCCCGCTGCCAATACCTTGGAGCCCCCAGTGCTCGCCCCCAATGAATAAATACAAGGTGTAACAGGTACATAGTGACTCTCTAAGTAAAATAACATACAGTCCATTAAAATAATAATTTATAAAATAAAAAAAGATAATAAATTTAAAAAATGCTGCTTGCAGTGGGCTTTGAACCCGCAACCCCAAACGTGTGAGTCGGGTACGTCATCCACTGTGCCACGACTCATACGCCTACAAGCACATCAAATTACTCCCTTATAACTCACATTAAACTGCTCGCCCTCAACTGATCCACGCTTAGCTAGTATGTCTCAATACGATTTTTAAACATAGCGTTAATACATTTAACATTACTATTTACATTATAGATACAATTCTTTTTATGTATATTTGTTCTCAAGTGTGATGTCCATACATTTTGTTTCACTTGAATTTTGCACTGCTCGCAAAAAAATGGCGGGTTTTTTTATAACTTGATGTTTCATTGCAATAGGTCTAACTAAACTCCTCTTCCGAGTATATATCTTTTCACAAGAACTACACGGATACATTTTTATTTTTTTATTAATTGGCTTTTTCGAGCTTTTTTCCTTTGAAATTGCTTTTAAATCCTTAAGAGCTTGATTCATAATGTAGAATATGCCTACAATAATCAACGGTGTTAAAGAAGTAACGTCGTATAAGTAGTATAGTTTATTACTGTTTATTAGAAGTGATCCTGGTTAAACCCGGCTCAAAATCCTTATAAAATGTATATCCGTGAAATATAGATGAGTGCTGAGCGGCTTTAAACAATTTACTACATTTTCTTTACTCAAAAGATGTCCAATTTATACACATTGAGACAAGTAGCCCTTATCAAAATGTATGTATATGGATGGGTGTGTCTGTGTCGATATGAATTTTGCGGTTTGTTTATATATATATATATATATATATATATATATATATATATATATATATATATATATATATATAATTTATATTCTGTCATGTTTACGGCTAAGCTCTGCTAAAGATAAAAAGCTCTAAGCTTTTTCTTATACACTACTAAGCTTTTTCTTAGGCGCCAGTTAGCGGAAGATTAACCAGAACACAAACCGGAACTGGAATATCAGCCAGATCACAAACCGAAACCGGAAGATCAGTCAGAACACAAACCGAAAAAACGGATGCGCCACCTAGCGGCGATTCGTTTGCTGTATATATATGTGTGTCGGTGTGTGTATACTTTTCCTTGCACCATTTGGTCTGGAACCGGAATTTACATACTACTTGAGTTACAGTACTCAACCTTTATGTGAGCCTGAAAAACTTTTGACAGTATCGGTGAATATGGCACGACCCAACGATTGTCAACTTCGATGTCTTGATTGCGCACTCTTATTATCGCCGTTTTACCATTATTTTCAAATGATCGACGTCGATACAATGAATATCCGTCATTGCCTGTTATGGTATGGGAAATTAATGTTCGCGGATACCGCCTTGAACATTTCCCATCGATCATACATGGTGAATTCATATTTATTTCACCGCATGGACCGTGAATCGTGTTTTTTGTTACCACTTCATATAATTCTGGATCGATGGTTTGATCTGGTATTTCGGCTGATATGACGCTATCAATCTCGTCCGGTGTTATTTTACGTACCAGCCATATCAATATGTGTACGTGTGGCAAACCTCTTTTTTGCCATTCAATCGAGTACATCCAACATTGTACCTTTCCAAAAACGCTTAATTTCACAATTAAATCCATCGGTGCCTTCAATTTTTTCCGGAATATACGTGCTGTAACATCGTGTCGATCTGTTGGTGACTGACCGTCGAACAAATTATTTTTTATATCGTTCCACATTGGATTACACGTAAAAGTGATGAAAAGATCTGGTCGGCCGTATGACATAGCATCTTGTGCATATTCGTGCATGTGGCGTGGACTACCAATATAAGAAGCTGGTAGTATCGTCAGACGTCCGATATCATTCACATTTGCATCATTCACTATTGCATCTTGCAAATGTATGTACTCTTCAGATCGCAATTTGGCTTGATTGAATCGGATGAAATTGAGACGTTCAGTTTAAATTTTTGCATACATGTCTACTATGTATTGGTGGAAAAGTTTACCACATCTCAGAACGTAATTTTGTTCTTGTGCACGAATCATCAATCGATAAGAATAATAATCCATAGCACTAACTTTCTTTTGAACATCTCGACCTGTAAAAAATACGTTCATTCGATTTTAAATTTTAGTTTTTATTTAATATCTGATTAATATAATTAGTATATTATTTACCGGTTCTTGGATCTATCATTGGTATATTAATGCGATAACCGTCAACACCCTTCCAATGTAGAATTGGATTATGTAATGCGTCGTAACTGCGATGAAGCTTCGAAACACGCTGTAACTGTTCATTTCTACGATGAAGTAAAATATCTCGGGAATGAAACTGATCGCCAACAATTACAATTGCCACTTCATCAATCGTCGGTACAGGCGTTTTATCCGCTCTGATTATGATTTTGTGATTATCAGATGGCATACGATCGAGAGCGGTTCTGAACAATTTCAGCAATTCATTGTTCTGATGAAAAAATCTTTGGAGAGCGCAAATAATCGCTCGTTTTGTATGTGATTTTCATCTCCGATAAAATATATTTGCAAAAATTCATGGTTAGCGTCAGGAAATGGTAACAATGCACCGGCTCGATGATAAATCTGATCTTGAATCTGTAATATATATGCAATGTAATTTGATGTTGGATCAGAATCCTTAAAAACATTGTAGAAACTATTACTTAGATCTACAGAACACTTAGATATTCACCCAGAAACTTAGCTGCTTGACAATGTGGACATATCGCACTCATTAATCCATTATATCCATGCATACAGTAATCAATTTGTGGATCGTAATTAAAAGCAGCACGATGAATATTTCCTAGAACACGACGTCGTATTTGTCTTGGTCGTGCTGGTTTTCTTTGCCGCTATGGTTCTGCAGACCTATTTCGTGCATATCGTTCACGTCGTATTTCATTTTGTTGTGACAGGTCATCAATACTTTGCGCTCTTCTTTGAAGTAACATTCTGTTAGCACTACGCGTACGTTGACCGATATTTTCACGTCTGTCTCGAGGCATTTTTTTCAAGAGAAAGGAAAAAAATTCACTAAAACTCCATGTTCAACGCAAGAAATTTAATTTACGAAAAGCACATGTGCAAATACAAAATGGCCCGGTCCAAATACATACACACGTATATGTCCAAAAGACAAAACGAAAATACAAACCGTATAAAAAATTTGATGAAAAACACAATAAAACACGTGCGCACGATTAGATACAGTTGAAATCACTAAATATATTCTGTAAAATGAACGAAGAGAGAAACTTTGAAAAAATAGATTTGAAGCGAAAAACATGATACAACATTATTAAAATTTTCTACTATGTTTTTGTTCAACGATACAACACACTTACAGAAGGAATTCCCGATGTATTATAAATATTGATATGAATTCAATTGAAAATGAAGAAATACTAAATTTTGAATCGAAAACTACATATGTATTGAACACACAGGTTGATTCTCCATAGTTCATAACAAAAAGACCTAATGTCAATATACACCGAGGGTACGATGTGACAGATATGTAGTGTTGTGGTGTAACTCTTTCCATTGTATCTGAAAAATCCCTATTGCCAAAATGGCAGCCATGTTCATTGTTCATACTCTTGTCTAAGAAAACTCGATCAGATGCAGATGAATCAGTACAACACATCATAAATACATTTCTTCATTACTTTTTTTTTTAGTTTTTTTATTCTTAGGGCATCAGAGTAAAAAAGTTTGTAAGTGTGTAGGAACAACAATTTTCGGGAAGCTGCACAGTGTTTCGTGTAGAATAAGCTAGCTGGACAAAAACAAAGTTCTTATTCCAAGAAAAGTGTATTGAGAAATGAAAGAAAACAAACAAAATAACGGGATTTTTGCTCTTTTTTGATATTTTTGCTCATATATATTGAGTAATTGAAGTAAGAAGGCAGGAGTGGCCGTAAAATGCATTGATTAATTTGCAAAATTCTTGTTGAATATTAAGATTCATATTTCTTTTAAGTGAACACTTTTACATAATTTTTTTGATGGATTCTAAGCTCGAAGGTAAGTAAAATTTTTTAATAGTAATTCTTTCACAATTAGAGTATTTTCAATATATTTAACATTCCGTTATTAAGAAGAAAAGGTATTTTTTCCCTATATTTTTAATTTTAGGGACAAAAAAGTTACATACATCCGCGGACATCCGGGCTTAATTTTACATATGTTATAGTCACAAGTATTCTCTAATAGTGGAAAGAAAAAACCATTGCGAATTCTTTGGACATCTATTTTTAATTTTTTTTTGTAGATTTAGTTATCTCTACATATCAAATAGGATGTATGTACGTACCAGCTCCGACGAGATATTTGAACCTTTAAAGCTGATCTACAAACGGCAAAACCAATTCCCTGGTACAGGGAACAAACACGTAGCCATAAAACATACAAAAATAAACGCACAAGGTCAACAAGATCACACCAAAAGCAAAAAGGCGAAGATCATTGACTTCAACCTGCCACAACCTACCGCACCAGTCACCAAGGCATAAAAACAGGTACATACAATGGATTGATGAAGATAAACCAAAACCAGGTTTCGGCAATACCAATGACGGCAACACTGCTCGTAGGTTTTTCGAAAATTCTGAATTGGATGCAACGCTCATCAAAAGATTCGACACTCTCCTTCGCGCATTAGCATCTGGGTACAATATAAATATCCAAAAATTTGTAAAATTTGCGGTCGAGACTAAAAAACTATACATAGATCTCTACCCATGGTTTAATATGCCTGTTACAGTTCATAAATTCTTAGTGCATAGTACTGATATTATAAAATCAGCAATTTTGCCTATTGGTCAACTTTCCGAGGAAGCACAGAAAGCCCGTAACAAAGATTTGAGACGATTCAGGGCTGATAACACACAAAAGCAGTCGCGTAAAGCCACGAATAGAGATCTTATGAATATGTTGCTTATAACATTGGATCCTTTAGTTAACAGTTTTAGGGATATACCTAAGAAAAAATTTAAAAGTCTGACTTCAGAAGTCTTAAATTTACTGTCCCCCGATAATGTTGAGGAGTCAATAAATACCCCAGTTGTTTCAAGCTTTCACAGTAGTGTTGCTGATGTTCATGACTATTTCACAAGTGACTCATCCAATGAAAGTGATGATAGCGAATAATAACATAATTATAAAAGATAACCTACCCTATAACTTTTTGTTGGATCAGGTTTTATTCAATTTAAATCTATTGTCTTTTCTACTTTGTATAATAGTTTACTTTTAAGTTTTTGTAATAAGTAATTTTCACATAATTAATTTAATTATTTACATTGTTATTATTATTATTGTAATTCACTTTTACATTCCTGACTGGTACTATAAAATAATTCTGTAAAAATTGTAGTGCCAGGATAAATACTCAAATAAATACAAAATATGTATGTACATATGTACAGTCACTCACATAAATAAGTAGACACCCCTTTTTGGATAATTCTTACAATTTTCGCTTTCGAAAATTTATTTTAACTAATTTCCCATAAGAAAATTTGTCACGATCTATAACAAAAACTAAATTATATTTAAAAAATTCGACGAATTTTCATAAAAATTTTTAATTTTTTTTCCGAATTTTTATAGTATTGAGATTTGTATTCCATTCAATTTAAGTACAATAAAGTAATATTCTTAAGTCCTTTAAACTTTTTTTGGATCTATGTCACTTATTCACATGAGTTACTGTATATGAAATAAGCAAATGTATGAATATGAAGTCAAATTTTGGAAAAAATTAAAAAAAAGAACATATGGCTGAAAAAAATGACGTAGTTGTAATAAATGACTGCATATGAAACGAAAAATTTCATAAAAAAATTTTGTTCAGCTAGCTTGTTCTGCACGAAACACTGTGCGCTGGTGAATATATTCTTTGAACTCGAGGGATCCATAAGTTAGTTACCAAATAGTTGTAGCGATATTGATTCGAAAACAGGTGGGGTAATGTTTCTAATGTTGACTTGAACTGTACTTCGAAGAAACATTGTATATGTAAATCTTATGGCTATCAGATTTGGTAGTCGTAAATTTGCAAGTTGAATGGCAACAGTCAACGATTCTGTATATTCGTTTTCCCCAGTAATTGAGCGCGGAAGGACAGACGGGCGACTGTGTATAAAAACTGGGCGTGGCTTCAACCGATTTCGCCCTTTTTCACAGAAAACAGTTATTGTCCTAGAGTCTAAGCCCGTACCAAATTTCACAAGGATTGGTAAATTTTTATTCGACTTATGGCATTAAAAGTATCCTAGACAAATTAAATGAAAAAGGGCAGAGCCACGCCCATTTTGAAATTTTCTTTTATTTTTATATTTTGTTGCACCATGTCTTTACTGGAGTTGAATGTTGACATAATTTACTTATATACTGTAAAGATATTAAATATTTTGTTTAAATTTGACGCGGTCGTTCTCCGATTTTGCTAATTTTTATTAAGCAATCATATAGTAATAAGAGTAACGTTCCTGCCAAATTTCATCATGACATCTTCAACGACTGCCAAATTACAGCTTGCAAAACTTTTGTAGGACTCACTGCTATTTCTTTTTGAATATAGCTCTTACTTCCATTAAATGAATTGAACTAATCGGTCGTGTTTTATTTTCGTGCGCTACTCTAATAAATGGTTATGGGCCCAGACCCATTTTTGTATTAAAATTAAAAAATAATATAAAGCATTTTTTTGGCGTTCGTCGCGATTTGAATACGTTTGCTAAATAATTGTAGTTTGTCGGCCGGTATTAAATTTACTAAATTATTTAGTGTGAATTATGAGTTCGCTTGCACATATTGAAAAATTCAGTGCCGAAAATTACAGCACTTGGGCCATCCATATGAAGAGCCTGCTCATCACGTTGGAGTATTGGGAAGTCGTGGAAACAAAGTGTCCAGCTGATGACGATGCAGACGGAAAAGCTAAGTGCTAAGAAGCCGTCAGAATTGATCCACATAAAGCATTGCAAACTGGGAAAGAAGCTTGCACAGTGCTAAACAGTGTATATAGCGCTAATGGTCTAGCGCGAAAAGCTAACTTATTTAAAAAGTTGGTACGCTTCAGATTTGATGCATGTGAAAAAATGGCCACGCAAATGCAAATGAACGAATTTAGCACTATTTGGACAAACTCGCATCGATTGGCGTTGAGGTGCCGGAAGATTTGCTGTGTGCTTTGTTGATGTGCAGCCTACCAGACGAAATGAATAGTTTTGTTCTTGCAATTGAAAGCAGAGACAGTTTGCCAACATTCGAACAAAGTTCAAAGTTTTGGAAGAGGAAAGGCGGAGAAATGAAAAATTTGGCGGTGTATTTTCGGCGAATTCCAGCAGGTGGAGAAAAGGTGGGAAAGAAAGAGCGGCAGAGTGCGATTCCAGTAAAATAGCTGACCAGCCGAAAGTAAAATCGCGTGATTGGAGTTAAATGCTACTCTTGTGGTAAAAGGGGGCATATAAAATCACAATGCAAAGCGACAAAGAAAGAAGCGGTAATGAGTATGAGTTCACATGTAAAGTTGCGATATAGCAATATGTGGGTATTGGATAGCGGCGCTTCCTCCTATATGTGTAATGATTTAAAATTTTTCTCAAAAATAGAAGAGTGCGAACACACGGTTACACTTGCATCGGGTGATTTTGTTGTCGCTAACGGCATAGGTAGTGTTAACATTAAAAGAAGAATACGAAGTATAACATTCACTGATGTGCTTTATGTTCCAAACTTACATGGAAATTTCCTGTCGGTAAGCAAAATACTTGAGCATGGTTACTGAAACAATTTTTACAGCAAAGGCAGGGAATGGTATTTTCTATACTAACTTTGGTGAGGTTGAGTGCGTGAATGCGGCGGTAAATGAAAACAAAAATAATAATATTGACATTTGGCACAAAAAATTTGGACATTTAAATATAAAAGATATTTTTAATTTATCGAAAGAGAACATTGTGTACTGAATAAAAGTTAATATGCCTAAAAATTTTGCTTGTTCAACTTGTGCGGTATGCAAAATTACTAAAAAAACCTGTTAAAAAATTTTCAAATATTTATACGAGTGATGTGCTTTAGTTAGTGCACACAGATATTTGTGGGCCGATGAGAACGGCATCCCAAGTTGGTTCGCGGTATTTTATAACGTTCATATACGATTACTCGAGATTTGTTGTTAAGAAATTTTTACGTCAAAAATTCAATGCATTCGAGGCGTTTAAAGACTTTATTGTTGAAGCAGAGAAACAGACCAGGCGTAAATTGAAATGTGTGCGTACAGACAATGGTCGCGAATATGTGAATACAAAATTTGAGAGTTTATTTAAGCAACACGGTATGCTGAACGAGCTAATCGAACGCTCGTCGAAATTTCGCGGTGTATGTTAGAGACTTCGAAACTTCCTCAAAGCCTGTCGTCAGAAGCTTTAAATACTGCCACCTATATAAGAAATCGGTGTCTTACAAAATTAATAAAAGGTATAACGCCATACGAACGTTGGACCGGCAAAAAGCCGTCGGTATCGCATTTAAAGGTTTTTGGTTGCGAAGCGGTAGCATTGCGTAATAGGTCAAATAAGTCAAGGTTTCAACCAAAAGGTACGAAGTCGACGTTTGTTGGATATGCGGATTTGACTAAAGGTTATAGGTTGTATAATCGATCAAACCGATCAATTACGATTGCGCGCGATATAATATTTTTTGAAAATAGATTTGAATATGAAAACAATGAATTGCAAGACGCTGATCTTTATAATTTTATTGATTGTGAAGAGGGTATAAAATCTGATCAAAGTTGAATCACAAAAGAAGAAGAAAAAGCAGAACAAGAAGAAGAAAAAGAACCAGAAGAAGAAGCAGAGCAAGGGCCACATCAAGATGAAGCTTTAGCACCTGATAAAAACCTGGACAAAAATTAAACTGATTCGAGCGAAAGTAATTATGAAGAAAGTGAATAAGTTGTCGTAGCGAAACGCAAACCAGGAAGGCCGGGAATAGTTAGAAGTGGTAGTGTTGGACGACCGCGAAAAAAATACGTGATGGAAGAGACTGAGAGTATAAACTCAGTGGTTGCCAACCCAGTTTCCGTAACAAGTGCGTTAAATTCTGCAAACGGCGAGCAGTGGAAAGCAGCTTTGCAGGCGGAGTATCAATCGTTGGTGAAAAATGATACGAGGGAGTTAGTAGATTACCCGAAAGGCACAAATTTCATCGGTTCGAGGTGGGTTTTTTCAACAAAATTTAACCAAGACGGTACGGTTAAGAAATTCAAAGCTCGCTTAGTAGCGCACGGTTGCTCGCAGATTTATGGAGAAGATTTCAACGAAACTTACGCACCTGTTGCAAGACAATCGACAATTCGCTTGGTATTTGCACTTTCTGTCCAACACAAGTTATTTGTAAATCACATCGATATCGTATCAGCATATCTACACGGCGAATTAGCAGAAGAAGTTTATATGCGGCAGCCTGAAATGTTCATCGATAAAAATTACCCACATAAGGTATGCAAGTTAAAAAATCAATTTATGGGTTAAATCAAGCAGACCGAGATTGGAACAACAAAATTGAATTTTATTTTAAATGAGTTGGGATTTCGCCGGTGCAATTCTGACAATTATGTGTATATCAATCGAAGCGAAAACGAGTTGAATATAATTGTTATCAACGTTGATGATATAATTTTGGCGTGTACATCGAAAATTGCAATGAATGAAATTATTGACAAATTGAGCGCTAAAATTGAAGTAAAAGACCGTGGACCAATTAGTTATTACCTTGGCATGCAGATCGAAAGAGAAGGTGAATATGCAAAATTGTAAAGGTGTTTTCACGCCATAAGCGCAAGGTACCATGCTGGAAAAATGTGCACAAAAGGGTTGCAGTGGGTTCAACGTGAAAGAATACCAGTCACTACTAGGAGATCTAACATATCTGGCCATCACATCCCGGCCAGATATAGCGTACGCGATGTCCAAACTGTCGCAATGCCACAGTCATCCACATCAGCAGCATTTTGTCGCAGCGAAGCGAAAACTACGATACCTTAAAACCAAGCCTAAGGGAATTTTGATGTACTTGCCAAATAATAAAAATTTAGTTTGCTTCACAGATTCCGACTGGGGTTCAGACCAGACTGATCGTAAGTCAATGAGCGGTTATGCGTTGTTCTTTAGTGGAGGTTTAATTGCATGGGAAGCCAAAAAACAACATATGACTTCTTTAAGCACTATGGAGGCGGAGTACGTAGTTATGTGCCAAGGGACGAAAGAAGTTGCATTCCATCGTAATTTGTTGAAAGAATTGGGTTTTACCATGCTTATAAAAACTCCGAATACTATCAAATGTGACAACCAAGGTGCACAGCTTGCGGTTCGCAATCCAACAGTACACAAGAGGAGTAAACATATAGACATACGTTTTCACTACATACGAGAAAAGTTTTATAGTGGTGACATCGATATAGAATATGTACAATCTTCAGAGAATGCAGCCGATATTTTTACCAAACCATTAGTCTCAAGTAAACATGAAAACTTTTGCGAAATTTTAACGTTGTCTTTTAAATAATTTTGAAAAAGATTGAATTTATAATTTCATGTCTTGTTATTTTGATTTTGATAAAAAATGTAAAACGTAATGAAATTAATAATGAAAAAGAAAACTTACGTATACATATATACATAAAAAAAAATTTTTTTAAAAATCGAAAAATTGCAATCGGGATGAGGCGGAGTTTGTAGGACTTACGACTATTTCTTTATTGTCACCTAACATCCCAACTGCAATAATTAACTACTCTCAATACAAAAACATATACGTAAATATATATGCATATTAAAATGTAATGCCTTTGTGCATTCTATTTTTGAATATTGCTCTAACTTCCATTAAATGAATTGAACTAATCGGTCGTGTTTTATTTTTGTGCGCTACTCTAATAACTTTTAAATTACCTTCTCTTAGAAGTGGGCGGTGCCACGCCCATTGTTCAAAATTTTGCTAATTTTCTATTCTGCGTCAAATCACCTATCAAGTTTCATCGCTTTGTCCGTCCTTGGTAACGAATTATCGTACTTTCTCGGTTTTTCGAGATTTTCGATATCGAAAAAGCGGGCGTGGTTATAGTCCGATATCGTTCATTTTAAATAGCGATCTGAGATGAGTGCCCAGGCACCTACATGCCAAATTTCATCAAAATACCCCAAAATTTACTCTAGTTATCGTGTTAACGGACGGACGGACGGACATGGCTCAATCAAATTTTTTTTCGATACTGATGATTTTGATATATGGAAGTCTATATCTATCTCGATTCCTTTATACCTGTACAACCAACCGTTATCCAATCCAAGTTGATATACTCTGTGAGCTCTGCTCAGCTGAGTATAACAAAACAAAGACTTAGAGTACCACAACAAAAACAGAATCGACTTTAGAACATACAATAGCGAGGACATCATTTACGTAAAAATAAACAAAAGATTAGGAGACAAACTATCACCCCGATACAAAAAGGAAATAGTCATACAAGATAACGCCGACACAGTCCCAACAAAATCAGGTCGTACCGTTCACAAAAGCCACACAAAAAATTATATTTTTTTCCCCATTTTCAGAATCCTGTTTGCCCTCTGCAATGCAGAGATCCAAATCATGAAATACACCAATAGCCCCATTGTAACGATAGAACTAGAAACTACCAAAGTTCAGACGGGGACATTTCGATTGATACTTTCCTTTGACCTCGACCAATACGACTCTGAACTAGAAAATATTCATTACATAATCGAATATGGCGTAACAAAAAAAGCCACAATTATCCTTTCCTATTTTTACATACATATATCTTGTATGCATTCTAAACGTTTCTCACGCTGCATTGCATTCGACACTCTGCTTATGTCGTAAGTATGAATGTGTTCGGAAAAGTCCAGAAATTACCCTGACGGGTTCCCGGACGAATCCTGAAAGCCATCCTTAAATGGTCCCGAAAAAGTCCCGAAATGACCCTGACGGGATCCCGAAAACTATCCAGACATGATGCCGGAAAGGTCCTCAAATGATCTCCTAATAGTACGAAAAGACCCTGACGGGATCCCGAACGTACCCCGACAACTATCTAGAAATGATGACGAAAGGGCCCGCAAATGATCCCGTATTAGTCGAGAAAAAGTCCCGAAATGACCCCGACGGGATGCCGGACGAATCCCAAAAACCATCCAGAAATGATGCCGCAAGGGACCCCAAATTATCCCGAAAAAGTCCCGCAATTATTCCGACGGGATCCTGAACGGATACCGAAAACCATCCAGAAGTGATGCCGGAAAGGTCCTCAAATGACCACTTAATAGTCCCAAAATGACCCTGAAGGCAACCCGGACAGATCCCGAAATCCATCCAGAAATGATCTTGGGAGGGTCCCAAAATGATCCCGAAATAGTCTCGGAAAAGTCCAGAAATTACCCTGACGGGTTCCCGGACGAATCCTGAAAGCCATCATTAAATGATCCCGAAAAAGCCCCGAAATGACCCTGACGGGATCCCGAAAGGATTCCAAAAACTATCCAGAAATGATGCCGGAAAGGTCCTCAAATGATCCCCTAATAGTACGAAAAGACCCTGACGGGATCCCGAACGTACCCCGACAACTATCTAGAAATGATGACGAAAGGGCCCGCAAATGATCCCGTATTAGTCGAGAAAAAGTCCCGAAATGACCCCGACGGGATGCCGGACGAATCCCGAAAACCATCCAGAAATGATGCCGGAAGGGTCCCCAAATGATCACGAAATATTCCCGAAATGATTCCGGAATAGTCCCGAAAATGTCCCAAAATAACCTCGTCGGCATTCCGGACGGATCCCGAAAATTATCCAGAAATGATGCCGGAAAGGTCCCCAAATGATCCCCTAATAGTCCCGAAATTACCCTGATGGGATCCCGGACGGATCCCGAAAACCATCCAGAAATGATGCCGGTAGGTATCCCAAATGATCCGAAATAGTCCCGAAATGACCTCGTCTGCATCCCGGACGGTTCCCAAAACTTATCCAGAAATGATGCCGGAAAGGTCCCCAAATGATCCCCTAATAGTCCCGAAATTACCCTGATGGGATCCCGGACGGATCCCGAAAACCATCCAGAAATGATGCCGAAAGGGTTCCAAAATGATCCCGTATTAGGCGCGAAAAAGTCCCGAAATGACCCCGACGGGATCCCGGACGGATCCCGAAAACCATCCAGAAATGATGCCGGAAGAGCCCCCAAATGATCCCGAAAAAGTCCACAAATGACCCCGACGAGATCCTCGACGGATCCCGAAAACCATCCAGAAATAATGCCGAAAGGATCCCCAAATGATCCCGTATTAGTCGCGAATGTGCATTAAACATTTTCAAAATAATAGTTCTAGTCAGCGTAGCGAACGGACGTGTTCTTTCGCGCTCTAAGTCTTTTTCTATTTTCGCATTTTAAAGGTTTTGTTTACAATGAAAACGTGTCTAAAATGTAATACACAATGTTTGCAAGATGACCATTTTCAATGTGGTTTTTGCAAGTCTAAAACTCATTTAAAATGTGCAAACATATCGGCAAGTTCTTTAAATTTGTTCAAAAACAATAAAAATATAATGTTTAGATGTGACAATTGTGCCATTGTGTTCTCTCAATCAAAAATCAATAAAGCTCTTAGAAATATCAGTGCATTAGACAAATTTTTGAAATTGTTTAATTGCGGTGAGTGCCAGCAAGAGGACAATAATGATTCTCTTACTGTAGACGGCGCCATGGTGACGCGCTCTAAGGCGAAGGTTATTGAACCGAAATCAGCAACGTTGCAAATCACTAATCTCCCGTCAAATGGTTCATCTGGTATGGCTGTCACAGAGAGCCATTCTTTTGCTAATCCAAGCTCTCATAGCAATAATCAACCACCAACAATATCATCAGATGACAAAAATGCAAATGTCAACGCTATCTCCAATTCGTCTAACACACCGAGTGTTTCACCTCGCTCTTACTCTGATGCTGCTGCCGCCGGTGCCGCTACTGCTGAGTGCTCTAAAGCTATCTCCAATTCGTCTAACACACCGAATGTTTCACCTCGCTCTTATTCTGATGCTGCTGCCGCCGGTGCTGCTTTCGCTGCTACTGCTAATGCTGCGTGCTCTAAAGCTCTTAACAGTCATAACAAAAATTTGAGCAAAGGTGATAATGATACTGCTGATGCCAGCTCTGCCGACCTCGGCATTAAGAAAAATAGGGAGAAAAGCGCAACAAAGAATGTAAAGAGTCGTAGAGTTGTTGTTGGATGCAATTTAAGCGAAGAACTTGCTGTTGCTTCTTCCATAAAATGGTTACACTTGGCTTCGTTTAAACCGTCAGTCACTGCTAATGATATAGTGGAATACGTCTCCAAGCATACGTCAATTAAATCATCAAACTTATATTGTAATGCGCTTATTAAAAGAGGTATCGATACTAACTCTTTAAGAAGAGTAAATTTTAAACTTGGAACCTCTCCTATACTTTGCGATAAGCTCTTGAGCTCTAACATTTGGCCAGCCAATGTAACAGTGCAGCCGTTTAAATTTTTTCAAAAGCGGGGAAAGGCAGCAACAATAACATAAATGTTGTGGTGCCGCAAAATATCAACGTATCAATTAGCTCAAAATACTCTTTATACTATCAGAACGTTGGTGGCATGCGCACCAAAGCGGGCCAAACTCGTCGCGATACATCATTGCATGAATATGACTTCGTGGCTATTACTGAAACTTGGCTAAACTGTGCCATATCTTCAAGCGAATACTTCGATGATCACTATAATGTGTACCGAAAGGATCGGGATGTTCTAGCTACTGGGCACGAGAAGGGTGGTGGTGTTTTACTGGCTGTAAGAGCAAATTGGTGCAGTAACGCAATCCGTCTTGATTTATCCGATGGGTTGTTAGATCAAATCTGTGTTAGAGTTAAATTTACTAGCAACAAATCATTAATACTTTTAGTTTCTTATATTCCTCCTGGTAGTGATATAGAAATGTATGTCAAACATTTAGAAAATGTGATTCCAATCTCAAATTCTCTAAAGTCTGGTGATGAAATTATTTTCTTAGGCGACTTTAATCTACCCAATATCTCTTGGGAAAATCATAATAAAACCTTAATACCGCATAATCTTAGATCCAGCGTCGAAATCTATGTCGTAAGCACTTTGCTCTCTCATGGTTTCCTGCAACGTAACGGAGTTCAGAATGACAATAATAAAATCCTAGATCTAATATTTGTTACTAATAATCTAAGAGTATCATGCCATGAATGTCTATCTCCAATTTTGAATAATAGTTTTCATCATAAGGCTATTTTTCTTAGTATTATGTTTTATAGTTTCGATACCGTAAAAGATGAACCACTAGCTCGGCGTGATTACATGAGTGCCGATTATGAGTCTATAAATAATTTTTTGCACTCTTCTGAAAAATTCCGGCTGTCCCAATACTTCTTACGAGATATTGTGTTCCATTTTTTCTGAAGCCATCTCTAATTTTGTTCCCCTAAAAAGATGCGCAGCTAAAAACAAGCCACCTTGGTTCAATCTAAGACTCTCTAACTTGAGAAATAAAAAGAATAAGGCTTTTAAGAAGTTCAAGAATAATAATTCTGAAGTCAATCGTCTTAACTTCATTCATTTAAGAAAGGAGTATGATCATCTTCATAACTTTTTATTTAGGCACTATATGTATACCGTTGAAAAGAATTTAAAGTCCAATCCGAGAGGATTTTGGAAATTCATAGATTCCAGGAGGAAAACAAATGGATTCCCAACGAACTTGGAATATGATGGCGCTATCTCTGACAATAGTGTGCGACTTGTTTGCAAAGTTTTTTCAGAAATTTTATGAGAATCATAGCATTCCTATATCGCCTACATTTCATTTCATACCTTTACCTTCTATAACCCCTTTTCAATCGCCGAAGGGGATGTACTATCCGCTATTTCATCGCTAAAGTCCAGTTCCAAACATGACTCCGAGGGATTTGCGCCTGTATTTTTCAAGCGTTGCTGCTATACTTTAGCTAATCCCATATCCCAGCTTTTCCAGCATTGTATCAATAAGGGTACTTTTCTCGAACAGTGGAAGTTATGTCACATTGTTCCGGTCTTTAAGTCTGGTGATCGTAATGATGTTTGTAATTATATGCCTATCGTTATACAGGGGACACTGGCCAAATTGTTCGATTACACAATCCAATCAAAGTTATTTGACCATGTTAGGGATTTTATCTCTAAAGATCAACACGGCTTCTTTCCTGGAAGATCAACCTGTTCGAACTTGACCCTATTAACGAATAGTATAGTGGGTGCGTTCGGAAAGCAGGCACAACTTGATGTGATTTCCACAGATTTCTCCAAAGCCTTCGATAAGGTATGTCATACCATACTTTGCAGAAGTTACGAAGTTACGGAGTTAGTGGCATTCTCATTAATTTCTTCGCTAGTTTTCTGTCAAACAGGAAACTATTTATTAAGTTAGGGATTACAACCTCAAGACTATTTATCGACGCGTGGTCAGGTATACCTCACGGTACTCACTGCGGACCACTGCTATTTCTTTTATTTATTAACGACCTACCGAATTGCTTTAAATTCGCTAAGTGCCTAATGTTCGTGGATGACGTCAAACTTTTTTGTACCGTTCGTGATGCAAGTGATAGCCATAAGTTACAAGTTGATCTCAATTCACTGAATCAGTGGTGCACTTTGAATTGTCTCAAACTGAACATCAATAAATGCTGTGTTGTCACCTTCTCTAGGAAGTCTAACAACATAATATTTAGTTACAATATAGACAATTTTGCTCTAGCTAGAAGTACCAAAATGAAAGATTTGGGTGATATTTTCGACTCAAAGCTAACATTTTCTCAACACATTGACTTAATAGTATCAAAAGCTTTTTCTATGATAGGGTTCATATGAAGAAATTCGATGGATTTCAGAGATCCTTGCACTTTAAAAGCTCTTTACATATCTCTTGTTCGAAACAGACTAGAGTATTGTTTTCTAATATGGTGCCCATATTATGAAACCCACTCAAACAAAATCGAAAGAGTTCAAAAAGTTTTCACGAAATTTGCTCTAAGAAAGTTACCGTGGCAAGGTAATCTTCCTTCTTATATTGGTAGACGGAAACTAATGGGCTTGCAGTCCCTATATGATAGGAGAATATACTTCTCAATACTTTTTATTTATAATGTCATTAATAATAACATACACTGTGACGATTTATCTAATTTGGTCAATTTATATGACCCGCCTCGAAACTTAAGAAATAATCGCTTATTGGTAGATACATTCCACTCTACTAATTACGCCATGAACGAGCCGATTGCTAGGAGCGTTGGATTATGCAATACCTATGCAAGCGTTATTGAGTTTAATGATAGTATAAGTATATATAAATTAAAATTATCCACTATCTATTTTTAATTGATAAACTGCGTACTGTATCTAGTCTGTAAGGATTAAATTCTGTAGACTGAACTTAAATAAATAAACAAATAAAAATAAATAAAAAGTCCCGAAATGACCCCGACGGGATGCCGGACAAATCCCGAAGACCATCCAGAAATGATGCCTAAAGGGACCCAAAATAACCCCGAAAAAGTCCCGTCATGATCCCGGAAACCATCAAGAATTTATCTCTCGAAGGTACGCAAATGATCCCGAAAGTTCCCCGACGGGATCGCGGACGGATCCCGAAAACCATCCAGAAATGATGCCGGAAGGGTCACCAAATGATCACGAAATAGTCCCGAAATGATTCCGGAATAGTCCCGAAAATGTCCCAAAATAACCCCGACGGGATCCCGGACGGATCCCGAAAACTATACAGAAATGATCCCGGAAGGGTCCCAAAATGATCCCGAAATAGTCCCGAAAAAGTCCCGAAGTTACCCCGCGGGATCCCGGACCGATCCCGAAAACCATCCAGAAATGATCCCGGAAGGGTCTCGAATAACCCTTACGGGATTACAAATAAGGTGAAGCTAATTATAAAACCATGTTAATAAGGCAGCAGGCGCATTGGAGCGAATGAAAAGTGACATAGATACATACAGGTAAAGCTAATAAAAGTGTGCTAATAAGAACAATTGAAGAAGGGCGGATGGCGGCAGTAAAAGGAGAGGACCACTGATCGTTCCTCCAAAATTGTCTAGATCTCGATCTGTATGTGACAGATACCAAAAACTATTGATTTAGGAGAAAATTTATATTGAGTTATAACAATTTATAGATTTTACACCAGAGGGGGAGTTAAATGGGTGGGGGGCGGAAGGTGTCACTGCTTACTTTGTAAGCCCTCGACTTATTTGACCCCTTGAGTCTGTGATATTGGTGAAGGCCAGTATACGTAAAGTTATAATGTGTAAAAATTATTAAAAAGTAATTGCTCGAAGGGGTCTTGGGACCCCCACCCCTCTTTCCCTATTTGAAAAAAATTTCGCTAGTAGACTATTGTCTGTGTCCCAAATTTCATCAAAATCCGTGTAGCCATTCTGGCGTGATTCAGTCGCTAAGACGAAAAAATATAATAATTGAATTATAACTGTTTCTAGGGGGCGGAGCCCACGCCCCTTTTGAAAGATATATAGCTAGTAGATCCTTCTAGACTATTGGCTATATGCGTGCAAAATTTCATCCAAATAGGTCCAGCCGTTCTTGCGTGATTGAGTCACAAAGACAAACGTCTGGACAAACATCCAAACTTTGCCATTTATAATATATACTAGCCTTTACCCGCGGCCCCGTCCGCAAGGAGAAAATAAAATATATGGGATATTCACGTTAGCCTGCTTATCAAGTTATCTGTTTAACAAGATGTTTCTGTCTAATACATTTTATTTTTGTAATTGAGTAAAAAAAGAACTAAATGAGCTGATAACCTGACAGGATCCCCAAATGATCCCGAAATTATCCAGAAAAATCCACGAAATTACCCCGACGCTATCGCGGACAGATCCCGAAAACCATCTAGAAATGCCACGGAAGGGTCTCCAAAAGTTCCCGGAATAGTCCCAAAAAACCAGAAATGACAACGACACGATTCTAGACTTATCCAGAGACCCACAAAGAAATGATGCCTGAAGGGTACCAAAATGATCGCGAAATAGTCCCGAAAAAGTTCCGAAATGACCCTGACGGGCTCCCGGACGGTTCTCAAACACCATCCAGAAAATATCCAGGAAGGGTCCCTAGGGGATCCACGACGGATCGCGAAAACCATACAGAAATGATTCCGGAAGGGTCCCAAAATGATCCCGTATTAGTCCCGAAAAAGTCCTGAAATGACCACAACGGGATCCCAGACGGATTCCGAAAACTATCCAGAAATGATGCCGGAAAGGTCCTCAAATGATCCCCTAATAGTCCCGAAATGACCCTGACGGGATCTCGAACGGACTCCTAAATGACTCTGACGGGATCCCGGACAGATCTCGACATCCATCCAGAAATGATCTTGGAAGGGCCCAAAATAATCCCGAAACAATCTCTGAAAAGTCCAGAAATCACCCCGACGGGATCCCGCACGGATCCCAAAAACTATCCAGAAATGATGCCGGAAGGTCCTCAAATGATCCCCTAATAGTCCCGAAATGACCGAAAACCATCCAGAAATTATGCCGGAAGGGACCCCAAATGATCCCGAATACCATACAGAAATGATGCCGGAAAATACCCCAAATGATGCCGTAATAGTCCCGAAAAAGTTCTGAAATGACCCCGAAGAGATCCCGGACGGATCCCGAAAACCATCCAGAAATTATGCCGAAAGGGTCCCCGAATGATCCGATACCAGTCGATAAAAAGTCCCGAAATAACCCCGACGGGATCACGGATGGATCCTCAAAACCACATACAAATGATGCCGGAAGGTACCCCAAATGATCCCGAAATAGTCCCGAAGTGACCCCGACAGGATCCCAGACGGATCCCGAAAGCCATCCAGAAATGATGCCGAAAGCGTCCCAAATGATCCCGTATTAGTCGAGAAAAAGTCCCGAAATGACCCCGACGGGATCCCGGACGGATCCCGAAAAGCATCCAGATATGATGCCGAAAGGGTACGCAAATGATCCCGTATAAGTCGAGAAAAAGTTCCGAAATGACCAAGACGGGATCCCTGACGGATCCCGAAAACCATCTAGCAATGCTGACGGAAGCTACCCTAAATGATCCTGTATTAGTCGAGAAAAAGTCCCGAAATTACCACGACGGGATCCCGGACGGATCCAGAAAACCATCCAGAAATGAAGCCGGAAAGTACCCCAAATGATACCGAAATAGTCCCGAAATGGCCTAGACGGGATCCCGGACGGTTCCCGAAAACCATCTAGAAATGAAGCCGGAAGGTACCCCAAATGATCCCGATATGACCCTGGCGGAATCCCGGACGGATCCGGAAAACCATCTAGCAATGATGCCGGAAGCTACCCCAAATGATCCCGTATTAGTCGAGAAAAAGTCCCGAAATTACCCCGACGGGATCCCGGACGGATCCAGAAAACCGTCTAGAAATTAAGCCGGAAGGTACCTCAAATGATCCGGAAATAGTCCCGAAATGACCCTGATTGGATCCCGGACAGATCCCGAAAACCATCTAGCAATGATGCCGGAAACTACCCCAAAGATCCCGTATTAGTCGAAAAAAAGTCCAGAAATTACCCCGACGGGATCCCTGATGGATTCCGAAAACCATCTAGAAATGATGCCGGAAGGTACCTCAAATTAACCCGTATTAGTCGAGAAAAAGTCCCAAAATGACCCCGACGGGATCCCGGACGGTTCCCGAAAACCATCGAAAAATGATGGCGAAAGGGTCCCCAAATGATCCCGTATTAGTCGAGAAAAAGTCCATAAATGACCCCGACGGGACCCGGACGGATCCCGAAAACCATCCAGAAATGATGCCGAAAGGGTCCCCAAATGATCCCGTCTTAGTCGAAAAAAAGTTCCGAAATGACCCCGACGGGATCCCTGATGGATCCCGAAAACCATCTAGCAATGATGCCGGAAACTACCCCAAATATCCCGTATTAGTCGAGAAAAAGTCCCAAAATGACCCTGAACGGATCCCGAACGGATCCCGAAAACCATACAGAAATGATGCCGAAAAGGTCCCCAAATGATCCCGTGTTAGTCGAGAAAAAGTCCCGAAATGACCCCGACGGGATCCCGCACGGATCCCGAAAACCGTTCAGAAATGATGCTGAAATGGTCCTCAAATGATCCCGTATCAGTCGAGAAAAAGTCCATAAATGACCCCGACGGGACCCGGACGGATCCCGAAAACCATCCAGAAATGATGCCGAAAGGGTCCCCAAATGATCCCGTATTAGTCGAGAAAAAGTTCCGAAATGACCCCGACGGGATCCCGGATGTATCCCGAAAACCGTCCAGAAATGATGTCAGAAGGGTCCCCAAATGATCGCGAAATAGTCGGGTCCCCAAATGATCGCGAAATAGTCCCGAAATGATACCGGAATAGTCCCGAAAATGTCCCAAAATAATCCCGACGGAATCCCGGCCGGATGCCGAAAACTATACACATTGATCCCGGAAGGGTCCCAAAATAATCCCGGAATAGTTCCGAAAAAGTGCAGAAATGACCCTGGCGGGATCGCGGACGGATCCCGAAAACCATCCAGAAATGATCCCGGAAGGGTCTCGATATGACCCAAACGGGATTATAAATAGGGTGAAGATAATTATAAAAACATGTTAATAAGGCAACAGGCGCGTTGGAGCGAATGAAGAGTTACAAAGAAACATACAGGTAAAGCTAATAAAAGCGTGCTAATAAAAACAATTGAAGGAGGGCGGATGGCGGGAGGAGAATAGTACCACTGATCGTTTTTCCAAAATAGTTTAGATCTCGATCTGTATGAGCCAGATACCAAAAATTATTGATTTTAGGACAAAATTTACATTGAGTTATAACAATTTATAGATTTTGCACGAGAGGGAAAGGAGGGGGGGTGTATCACTGCTCACTTTGTAAGCCCTCGACTTATTTCACCCATTGAGTTTGTAATATTGGTGAAGGTCAGTATACGTAAAGTTATAATGTGTAAAAATTGTTAAAAAGTAATTATTCGAAGGGGTCGTGGGACGCCCTTCCCCCTTTCCATGTTCGAAAAAAATTTCGCCAGTAGCCTATTATCTCTGTCCCAAATTTCATCAAAATCCGTAAAGCCGTTCTGGCGTGATTCAGTCGCAAAGACAAAAAAATATAATAATTAAGTTATAACTGTTCCTAGGTGGCGGAGACCACGCCCCTTTTGGAAAATATATAGCTAGTAGATCCTTCTAGACTATTGGCTATATGCATGCCAAATTTCATACAAATCCGTCCAGCCGTTCTTGCGTGATTGAGTCACAAAGTCAAACTTCTGGACAAACATCCAAACATCCAAACATACAAACATCCAAACATCTAAACATCCAAACATCCAAACTTTGCCATTTATAATATATACTAGCCTTTACCCGCGGCCCCGTCCGCAAGGAGAAAATGAAATATGTGGGCTATTCACGTTAGCCTGCTTATAAAGTTATCTGTTTAAAATTTTTTTTCTGTCTAATGCATTTTATTTTTGTAATTGAGTAAAAAAAAGAACTTTATGAGCTGATAACCTGATAGGATCCCAAAATGATAACGAAATTATCCAGAAAAAGTCACGAAATGACCCCGACGTTGTCGCGGACGGATCCCGAAAACCATCCAGAAACGCCCCGGAAGTGTTTCCAAAAGTTCCCGAAGTAGTCCCAAAAAAACCCGAAATGACAACGACACGATTCTAGACTTATCCAGATAACCACACAGAAATGATGCCTGAAGGGTACCAAATTGATCCCGAAATAGTCCCGAAAAAGTTCCGAAATTACCCTGACGGGCTCCCGGACGGATCTCAGAAACCATCCAGAAAATATCCAGGAAGGGTCCCTAAATTATCCCGACTAACTCCAGAAAAAGTTCCGAAATGGCTCCGAGGGGATCCACGATGGATCGCGAAAACCATACAGAAATGATTCCGGAAGGATTCCAAAATGATCCCGAAATAGTCCGGAATTGACCCAGATGGGATCCCGCACAGATCCAGAAATGATCCCGGAAGGGTGCAAAAACTATCCCGGAAAAGTAACAAAAAATCCCGAAATGGCTACTACGGCATCCCGGACGGATCCAGAAATGATCTCGGAAGGGTCCCCAAATGATCCCAAAATGGTCCCGAAATGACCCTGATGGATCCGGCAAACCATCCAGAAATTATGCCGAAAGGGTCCCAAAATGATCCCGAAATAATACAGAAAAAGTCACGAAACGACCCCTAGAGGATCCCCAAATGATCCCGTATTAGCCCCGAAAAGGTCCCGAAATAACCCCGACGGGATCCCGGACAAATCCCGAAAACCATCCAGAAATGATGCCGGAAGGAATCCCAAATGATTCCGTAAAAGTCCCGCATTGATTCCGACGGGATCCCGAACGGATACCGAAAATCATCCAGAAGTGACGCCGGAAAGGTCCTCAAATGATCACCTAATAGTCCCGAAATGACCCTTAATGGGTCATGGACGGATCCCATAAACCATCCAGAAATGATCCCGATATATTCCCGAAGAAGTCCCGAAATGACCCTGACGGGATCTCGAACGCACCCCAAAATGACCCTGACGGGATCCCGGACAGATCCCGAAATCCATCCAGAAATGTCCTTGGGAGGGACCCCAAATGATCCAGAAAAAGTCCCGCAATGATTCCGAGGGGATCCTGATCGGATACCGATAACCATCCAGAAGTGATGCCGGAAAGGTCCTCAAATGATCACCTAATACCAAAATGACCCTGACGGCATCCCGGACTGATCCCAAAATCCATCCAGAAATGATCTTGGGAAGGTCCCAAAATTATCCCGAAATAGTCTCGGAAAAGTTCAGAAATTACCCTAACGGGTTCCCGGACGAATCCTGAAAGCCATCTCTAAATGATCCCGAAAAAGTCCCGAAATGACCCTGACTGGACCCCGAAAGGATCCCGAAATCTATCCAGAAATGATGCCGGAAATGTCCTCAAATGATCACCTAATCGTTCCGAAAAGACCCTGACGGGATCCCGAACGGATCCCGACAACTATCTAGAAATGATGCCGAAAGGGCCCGCAAATGATCCCGTATTAGTCGAGAAAAAGTCGTGATGCCGAAAAGGTCCTCAAATGATCACCTAATAGTCCCAAAATGACCCTGACGGCATCCCGGACAGATCCCGAAATCCATCCAGAAATGATCTTGGGAGGGTCCCAAAATTATCCCGAAATAGTCTGGGAAAAGTCCAGAAATTACCTTGACGGATACCGGACGAATCCTGAAAACCAATCTTAAATGATGCCGAAAAAGTCCCTAAATGACCCTGATGGGACCCGGAAAGGATCCCGAAAACTAACCAGAAATGATGCCGGAAAGGTCCTCAAATGATCTCCCAATAGTTCCGAAAAGACCCTGACGGGATCCCGAACGGATCCCGACAACTATCCACAAATGATACCGAAAGGGCCCGCAAATGATCCCGTATTAGTCGAGAAAAAGTACCGAAATGACCCCGACGGGATGCCGGACGAATCCCAAAAACCATCCAGAAATGATTTTGGAAGGGACCCCAATGATCCCGAAAAAGTCCCGCAATTATTCCGACGGGAATCTGAACGGATACCGAAAACCATCCAGAAGTGATGCCGGAACGGTCCTCAAATGCTCACCTAATAATCCCAAAATGACCCTGAGGGCATCCCGGACAAATCCCGAAATCCATCCAGAAATGATCTTGGGAAGGTCCCAAAATGATCCCGAAATAGTCTCGGAAAAGTCCAGAAATTACCCTGACGGGTTCCCGGACGAATCCTGAAAGCCATCCTTAAATTATCACGAAAAAGCCCTGAAATGACCCTGACGGGATCCCGAAAGGATTCCAAAAACTATCAAGAAATGATGCCGGAAAGGTCCTCAAATGATCCCCTAATAGTTCCGAAATGACCGTGACGGGATCCCGAACGGATCCCGACAACTATCCAGAAATTATGCCGAAAGGGTCCGCAAATGATCCCGTATTAGTCGAGAAAAAGTCCCGAAATGACCCCGACGGGATCCCGGACGAATCCCAAAAACCATCCAGAAATGATGCCGGTAGGTATCCCAAATGATCCCGAAATAATCCCGAAATGACCTCGTCGGCATCCCGAACGGATACCGAAAATTATCCAGAAATGATGCCGGAAAGGTCCACAAATGATCCCCTAATAGTCCCGAAATTACCCTGATGGGATCCCGGACGGATCCCGAAAACCATCCAGAAATGATGCCGGAAGAGCCCCCAAATGATCCCGAAAAAGTCCCCAAATGACCCCGACGATATCCCGGACGGATCCCATAAACCATCCAGAAATGATGCCGGAAGAGCCCCCAAATTATCCCGAAAAAGTCCCCAAATGACCCCGACGAGATCCCGCACGGATCCCGAAAACCATCCAGAAATGATGCCGGAAGAGCCCCAAATGATCCGGAAAAAGTCCCCAAATGACCCCGACATACTCCAGAAAAGGTTCCGAAATGGCTCCGAGGGAATCAACGACGGATCGCGAAAACCATACAGAAATGATTCCGGAAGGATCCCAAAATGATCCCGAAATAGTCCGGAAATGACCCAGATGGGATCCCGCACAGATCCAGAAATGATCCCGGAAGGGTCCAAAAACTATCCCGGAAAAGTAACAAAAAATCCCGAAATGGCTCCTACGGCATCCCGGACGGATCCAGAAATGATCTCGGAAGGGTCCCCAAATGATCCCAAAATGGTCCCGAAATGGCCCTGATGGATCCGGCAAACCATCAAGAAATTATGCCGGAAGGGTCCCCAAATGATCCCGAAATAAAACAGAAAAAGTCACGAAACGACCCCTAGAGGATCCCCAAATGATCCCGTATTAGCCCCAAAAAAGTCCCAAAATGACACTGACGGGATCCCGAAAGGATTCCGAAAACAATACAGAAATGATGCCGGAAAGGTCCTCAAATGATCCCCTAATAGTCCCGAAATGACCGTGACGGGATCCCGACAACTATCCAGAAATGATGCCGAAAGGGTTCCCAAATGATCCCATATTAGTCGAGAAAAAGTCCCGAAATGACCCCGACGGGATCCCGGACGGATCCCGAAAACCATCCAGAAATGATGCCGAAAGGGTTCCCAAATGATCCCGTATTAGTCGCGAAAAAGTCCCGAAATGACCCCGACGGGATCCCGGACGGATCCCGAAAACCATCCAGATATGATGCCGGATGAGCCCCAAAATGATCCGGAAAAAGTCCCCAAATGACCCCGACGAGATCCCGGACGGATCCCGAAAACCATCCAGAAATGATGCCGGAAGAGCCCCCAAATGATCCCGAAAAAGTCCCCAAATGACCCCGACGATATCCCGGACGGATCCCGAAAACCATCCAGAAATGATGCCGGAAGAGCCCACAAATGATCCCGAAAAAGTCCCCATATGACCCCGACGAGATCCCGCACGGATCCCGAAAACCATCCAGAAATGATGCCGGAAGGGTCCCCAAATGATCGCGAAATAGTCCCGAAATGATTCCGGAATAGTCCCGAAAATGTTCCAAAATAACCCCGACGGGATCCCGGACGGATCCCGTAAACTATACAGAAATGATCCCGGAAGGGTCCCAAAATGATCCCGAAATAGTCCCGAAAAAGTCCCGAAATTACCCCGGCGTAATCCCGGACCGATCCCGAAAACCATCCAGAAATGATCCCGGAAGGGTCTCGATATGACCCTTACGGGATCACAAATAAGGTGAAGCTAATTATAAAACCGTGTTAATAAGGCAGCAGGCGCATTGGAGCAAAAAAAAGTTTGATAGAAACATACAGGTAAAGCTAATAGAAGCGTGCTAATAAAAACAATTGATGGAGGGCGGATGGTGGGAGTAGAGGAGAGGACCCTTGATCGTTCCTCCAAAATTGTCTAGATCTCGTTCTGTATGTACCAGATACCAAAAACTATTGATTTAGGAGAAAATTTAGATTGAGTTATAACAATTTATGGATTTTACACCAGAGGGGGAGATAAAGGGGGGCGGGCGGAGGGTGTCACTGCTTACTTTGTAAGCCCTCGACTTATTTGACCCCTTGAGTCTGTGATATTGGTGAAGGCCAGTATACGTAAAGTTATAATGTGTAAAAATTATGAAAAATAATTTCTCGAAGGGTCGTGGGACCGCCACCCCTCTTTCCATGTTCGAAAAAAATTTCGCTAGTAGACTACTGTCTGTGTCCCAAATTTCATCAAAATCCGTGTAGCCATTCTGGCGTGATTCAGTCGCAAAGACGAAAAAATATAATAATTAAATTATAACTGTTCCTAGGGGGCGGGGACCACGCCCCTTTTGAAAAATATATAGCTAGTAGATCCTTCTAGACTATTGGCTATATGTGTGCAAAATTTCATCCAAATCGGTCCAGCCGTTCTTGCGTTATTGAGTCACAAAGACAAACGTCTGGACAAACATGCAAACATCCAAACATCCAAACATCCAAACATCTAAACATCCAAACATCCAAACATCTTAACATCCAAACTTTCCCATTTATAATATATATTAGATTAGATATTAGATTAGATATACATATATATAGTATATATATATAAATATTTTCGCAATTTCAGCCCCATTTTAACAGTTAGAAACTTCAAATTTCACCAAACGCTTACGTATGTAGCATATATTGTTGTCTGAAAAAATCATAGAGATCGGTGGTATATATATATTATATATATCATACAACCATGTTAACAGCTAGAAGCTTCAAATTTCACCAAATGCATACCTACATAGCATATATTGTTGTCTAAAAAATCATAGAGAACGGTGGTATATATATTATATACCCCATATAAACTGTCATTTTTGCCCCCTTTTTACGGCTAGAAGCTTCAAATTTCATCAAATACTTACATTTACGTTGCAAGGATTAAGTAAACTCTCACATCCGTTATATAACATAAGCTATGTGCGTGGAGCTTTAGTTGCATTTGACAGGCGCGGGCAGTTGGCAACGCGCATGTCAAATGCAGCTGCAGCCCACGTCACTGACAGAAAGATGTCATAGAATGAAGATCAATTTTTGCAACGAAAGTGACCGGACGTGTTGTCCAGCGTGAATAAGTAAATTAAAATTAATAAAAGTGCTTATAGCATTGAAAACCAAATTAGGTGTTTTTTTATTAAAACGGATCGTGGCGAGAAGCGACCGCCACGCTAAGATCCTGCGGAAAATTCTGTGGAAAACAACCACGTTGTGGAGGCGGCGCCCTCCGAGACGACGAGCAATAATTGCAGGTGAGCAAACCGAGTTAACCATTTTGGGGTTAACTCACATGGCGACCGTGATGGTTGTTGTTGTTGTAGCAATGCTCGCCCCACCTAATAGCCGCGACCGATCACAAATTGTCATCAATATCATCTAACGGGAGTCCAAGGAAACTTGCCGTTTCAACAGGGGTGGACCATAAGGAAAGGGGTGTTAGAGGCGTTGGTTCCACATTACAATTAAAGAGATGGTTGGTGTCATGTGGGGACACATTGCAAGCTGGGCATACGTTTTGTATGTCGGGGTTGATTCTGGATAGTTAAGAGTTTAACCTGTTACAGTATCCAGAACGAAGTTGAGCAAGAGTGACACGCGTTTCCCTGGGGAGTATGCGTTCCTCTTCCGCGAGTTCTGGATATTTTTCTTCAAGTTCTGGATTCACCGGGCAATTCCCGACATAAAGGTCTGACGCCTGTCTATGGAGTTCACCAAGGACCTGCTTGTGTTTTTTCGCTTCATACGGCTGGGTCCTCAGGTGCCGTATTTCCTCAAAATGCTTACGGAGATGACTCCTTAGGCCCCTAGGCGGTGCTGATTCGTCAATCAGATGTCTGTTGGGATGCCCAGGTTTCTGGGTATTCAACAGAAACTGTTTGGTCAGCATCTCATTTCTCTCCCTGATGGGTAGTATTCTCGCCTCATTATGCAGATGTTGTTCTGGGGACATAACAAGACAGCCCGTGGCGATTCTGAGAGCAGTATTTTGGCAGGCCTGTAGTTTCTTCCAGTGGGTAGTTTTTAGGCTTGGCGACCATATGGGTGACGCGTAGCACGTAATCGGCTGGCTAGTTGCTTTGTATGTGGTCATGAGCGTTTCTTTATCTTTTCCCCAGGTACTGCCAGAAAGGGATTTGAGGATTTTATTACGGCTCTGAATTCTCGGAACAATTGCGGTTGCGTGCGCACCAAAATGTAGATCCTGATCAAACGTCACACCCAAGATTTTGGGGTGTAGGACCGTGATGGTCTTTGGTGGTGGTACAAGTGATTTGGGTGCGTGTGGTGTCAAAATAACTTAGTAAAGACAATTTTAATAA